>NC_088413.1:78767812-78774949 GCF_034236695.1 Oncorhynchus nerka | reverse complement strand
CATGGGCTACTAACAGCTTACTACACAACATACACTTGAAGTATTACCAGCAGGTAGCCTAGTGGTTAGAGTGTTGGGTCAGTAACCAGCAGGTATCCTAGTGGTTAGAGTGTTGGGTCAGTAACCAGCAGGTATCCTAGTGGTTAGAGTGTTGGGTCAGTAACCAGCAGGTATCCTAGTGGTTAGAGTGTTGGGTCAGTAACCGAAAGGTTGCTAGATAGAATCCCCGAGCTGACAAGGTAAAAATCTGTTATTCTTCCCCTGAACATGGCAGTTAACCTACTGTTCCTAGCTAGTTGATGGAAATAAGAATTTGTTGTTAACTGAATTGCCTAGTTAAATAAAAAAACATATATAAATGTAATATTCTAAATCGTCTGATGATAGTGTATAAGTTAAACCCCTTGTTTTTCCCATTCGGTGTCATATTGACTTTTTGGAGGTGAAATGTAGCTAAAAATGTGTCATCCTCTGCTCAGTGGGTTAAGGAACCGTCTTAAAACTGCATCGCATACAATTGCCTGTAAATGAAAATATCAATACCTTCTCTTGACATGACATTGAGATCTCAAACAAATTTGACACTGATAAGAGACCTCTTTTCTCGAATGCAATTAGTTACATTATTTTAAACTTCTATAAAATCTACTAAAAGTAAAAAAAAAAACAAATTACTTTACACAAAATACTTAAAAACATCAATATCTTCCACCCCATTAGACTTTCATGAAAACAACCAACTGTTATTGGTTCAGGGACGTCATCCCTCCAATCAACAAAAATTACTTTTGTATTTTATTACTTTAAGAATTTTCTGTCAATTTAAATTCACGTTACATAAAATAAATCTGAATTAAAACATCAATATCTTCCACCCCACTAGACTTTAATGAATACAACCAACTGTTATTGGTTCAGGGACGTCATCCCTCCAATCAACAGCAAGTTGTGTTGTATTTGTTGACTTTGGATACTGTTTTACAAACGTTAATTAAATTTGCATGAATACTACTTTAAAATGTCAATAGATTCCATCCCATGTGACATTTATGAGTTAAACTAACTGTAATTGGTTCAGGGACCTCATCCCTCCAATCAATAGCAATTACTTTTGTATTTCTTGACTTGGGTGATATTCTATCAACTTAAATTGACTTTACATTAAAGATACTTTCTTAAAACATCAATAGCTTCCACCCCATATTACTTTAATGAATACAAACAACTGTCATTGGTTCAGGAAACTCATCCCACTAATAAATATCAATAACTTTTTGTATTTTTTTTTTACTTTTAATTTTTTTAATGAATTTGAATGGACTTTACCTGAAAAATGTTTCCCTAAAACTTCAGTAGCTTCCACTTTTATGAATACAACAAACTGATATTGGTTCACAGACCTCTTCCCTCCAATCCACGGTAATTACGTTTGGACTTTTTTTGAACATTACAAATGAAGTTAAAATGAAAACATTATTGGTGTTGTTGAATTAGGTTTTCCCCAATAGCAAGCTAGGACTGATGGTTTGGTTATCTAAACTAGCAAGTAAGTTTGTTTTTGGTTACCAAGGCAACTACTGTAGCTATCTAGTAAACATGCTAGCTACTTCAGTGGATGTTGAACACATTTCTACCGGCAAATGTGTTAAATTATAGCCATGGTATAAAAGGGATAATCAACTCAGGGCTTTATGGTTCTCTGGAAAATAATGCAAGTCTATGGAAGGTCAGTTCCACAGTGTTCATTATTTACCTTAGAACTCATAGTCCCTCGTTGATTATCCCTCACATCACTTTATGAGCTGGATTTGCCTTTCTTTGCAACAGTGGAAGCTGCTGAGGAATTTACGGCTCATAATAATGGTTGGAATGGAGTCCATGGAGTGGTATCAACCACATCAAAGATGTGGTTTCCATGTGTTTGATACCACTCAATTGACTTCATTCCAGACATTATTATGAGTTGTCTTCCTCAGCAGCCTCCACTGCTTTGCAATTAGTTTGTTTGTTTTCAGTTGTTAGCATTTAGCTAACAGCGTCTATGTGAATTTGCTATCAGTTTGTGCTAATTTGTTAGCATTCTGGAAATAGAGGGCAATATGTTTTTCTTGTGTTTTAGCACCCCCTCATGTGCTATGCCGGGAATACTGTAAATCCCGGTATGAGAAGGATGGTATGACAATATGAAAATCTGGATACCGCCCAACCCTAATCACCACAACTACCACCTACTTATCCCAACTACCACACCTACTTATCCCAACTACCACAACTACCACCCCTATGTACCACAACTACCACACCAACCATACCACAACTACAAAACCTACCATCACCAAACCTACCTAACACAACCACCACACATATGTACCACAACTAACACACCTACCTACCAAAACTGCAACAACTACCAAACCTACCTACCACAACTACCACACCTACCATCAACACACCTACAATCCACCAATACCACAACTATCACATCTACTATCATCAAACCTACCACACCTACCAAACCTAGCTACCACACCTACCTACCCAAACTACCACACCTATAATCACCATACCTACCATATCTATCATCACCAAACCTACCACACCTACCAAACCTACCTACCACACCTACCACAACTACCTACCCAAACTACCACAAATATAATCACCATACCTACCATATATAACATCACCAAACCTACCAAACCTACCTACCATCACCACTTCTCTCAACCCTACATCAAAAAACCTAACACACCTACCATACCTATCTTCACCAAACCATCCATCACCACACCTATCACACCTACCATAACCACAGCTACTTCACGTACCATCACCACACCCACCAAACCTGCCTGCCTGCCTGCCTGCCTGCCTGCCTGCCTGCCTGCCTGCCTGCCTGCCTGCCTGCCTGCCCTGCCTGCCCCTGCCTACCCACCTGCCTGCCACCAGCTACCACAACTACCATCACACCCTACCATCACCATACCTACCATTACACCTACCGTCACCACACCCACCATACCTACCATCCATACACCTACCATCACCACACCTATAACACCTACAATCACTACACCTACCATCATACATACCATCACCACACCTATCACACCTACCACCACCACAAACACCATACCATAATTACTTCACCACACCTACCATCAGACCTGCCATCACCACATCTACCATAACCCCACCTACCATACCTACCTTCACAACACCTACCGTCACCACACCTACCATTACTACACATACCATCACCACACCTACCATCATCACATCTACCATAACCACACCTACCACACATACCATCACCACACCTACCATCATCACATCTACCATAACCCCACCTACCATACCTACCTTCACAACACCTACAATCACCACACCTACCATCACCACACCTACAACCACTCCACTTACCATTACACCTACCATCCCCACACCTACCATCCCTACCACCACCACCACACCTACCATAATAAATGTGGATGGGTATGCTGCTTCATTCAATGATGATGGTATTGTAGAAGGTAGATACAGGAGTAGCCTATAGTCCACAATAATAACGTCATTGAATGTACTATAGTATCATTTATTGAATTGATCACGTCACTGCAGCTGTTCTACCCCCCCCACTGCTCTTCCTCCACCACCAACCTCATCCTCTTCTCCTGTTCAACTCATTTGCCGCCCAGACTAGAAAGGACTGTACATACAGTTGAAGTCAGAAGTTTACACACACACCTACCAGGTTGGAGTCATTAAAACTCATTTTTTAACCACTCCACAAATTTATTGTTAACAAACTATAGTTTTAGCAAGTCGGTTAGGACATCTACTTTGTGCATGAAACAAGTAATTTTTTCCCCCAAAATGTGGCGACAGATTATTTCACTTATGATTAACTGTATCACAATTCCAGTGGGTCAGAAGTTTACATAAATCTAAGTTGAATATGCATTTAAACAGCTTGGAAAATTCCAGAAAATGATGTCATGGCTTTAGAAGCTTCTGAGAGGCTAATTGACATCATTTGAGGCAATTGGATGTGTACTGTGAGGTTCTGTGTTACCCACTGTAGCCCTTATCATATCATATGTGATGGAATACTATTTGCTGTTGGCTTGTGTGGGTATATGTGTTATGCAACATAGCTGACTTGAGACATTGTTAAGGCCTTTCTCGTGATGGAAAAATACAGAATAACATGAAGACAGGTACTGTGCAATGAGTTGTGGGGGCACATTCAGAACGTAGTGTAAGGAACAAACAGTCTTTTGTTAGATAACAGGAGCCAGGTGTGAGATAACTGTATTGAGTGTGTGAGCGCATAGATATTCTACACAACTACAACGACTGACCGCTGAAGCGCCAAGGAGGCTGGGACCAGCTCGTGCGCCAACAATCAACGATAGGCTGCGTGAGTTAAAACCACGCCCAGTCTCTACTCTGACAGGCCGGCTCGGAAGCAGGAACTACTTCTGTCAAGAGTATATTATAAAATCTTTGTCAGGAACAAGTCAGTTCTCTGTTTGCCCTGTGAGGTGGGACAGAGAGCCCTTATATACGAAAATTGCATTTACCACTTATTGCTTAGCTAATAAAAAATACATAGTATACAATCGGTGACTCAATGTCATATTTATCCTGATACCAGATTCGAATTGACGCGACCCTAACAGTACCTGTGGATGTATTTCAAGGCCTACGTTAAAACTCAGTGCCTCATTGCTTGACGTCATGGGAAAATCAAATGAAATCAGCCAAGACCTCAGAAAAAAAATTGTAGACCCCCACAAGTCGTGGCGGAGATCTTTGTGGGCTATACTCAGCCTTGTCTCAGGATGGTAAATTGGTGGTTGAAGATAACCCTCTAGTGGTGTGGGGGCTGTGCTTTGGCAAAGTGGGTGGGGTTATACCCTTCCTGTTTGGCCCTGTCCGGGGGTGTCCTCGGATGGGGCCACAGTGTCTCCTGACCCCTCCTGTCTCAGCCTCCAGTATTTATGCCGCAGTAGTTTATGTGTCGGGGGGCTAGGGTCAGTTTGTTATATCTGAAGTACTTCTCCTGTCCTATTCGGTGTCCTGTGTGAATTTAAGTGTGCTCTCTCTAATTCTCTTTCTCTCTTTCTTTCTCTCTCTCGGAGGACCTGAGCCCTAGGACCATGCCCCAGGACTACCTAACATGATGACTCCTTGCTGTCCCCAGTCCACCTGGCCGTGCTGCTGCTCCAGTTTCAACTGTTCTGCCTTATTATTATTATTGGACCATGCTGGTCATTTATGAACATTTGAACATCTTGGCCATGTTCTGTTATAATCTCCACCCGACACAGCCAGAAGAGGACTGGCCACCCCACATAGCCTGGTTCCTCTCTAGGTTTCTTCCTAGGTTTTGGCCTTTCTAGGGAGTTTTTCCTAGCCACCGTGCATCTACAACTGCATTGCTTGCTGTTTGGGGTTTTAGGCTGGGTTTCTGTACAGCACTTTGAGATATCAGCTGATGTACGAAGGGCTATATAAATACATTTGATTTGATTTGATTTCAAATCTGGTTCATCCTTGGGAGCAAGTTCTAAATGCCTGAAGGTACCACATTCATCTGTACACATTCATCTGACCACGCAGCCGTCATACCACTCAGGAAGGAGACGTGTTCTGTCTCCTAGAGATTAATGTACGTTGGTGCAAAACAAAAAGTGAAAATTAATCCCAGAACAACAGCAAAGGACCTTGTGAAGTAGCTGGAGGAAACAGGTACAACAATATTTTTATCAACAGTAAAACGAGCCCTATATCAACATAACCTGAAAGGCCCTCAGCAAGGAAGAAGCCACTGCTCCAAAACCACCATAGAAAAGCCAGACAACGGTTTGCAACTGCACATGTGGACCAAGACCATAGCTTTTGGAGAAATGTCCTCTGGTCTTATAAAACAAAAAGAGAACTATTCTAAAATTCACCCAACTTATTGTGGGAAGCTTGTGGAAGGCTATCCGAAACGTTTGACTCAAGTTAAACAATTTAAAGGGAATGCTACCAAATACTAATTGAGTGTATTTAAACTTATGACCCACTAGGAATGTGATGAAAGAAATAAAAGCTGAAATAAATCATTCTCTGTCCTATTATTCTGACAATTCACATTCTTAAAAGAAAGTGGTGATCCTCACTGACGTTAGACAGGGAATCTTTACTTGGATTAAATGTCAGGAATTGTGAAAAACTGTGTTTAAATGTATTTGGCTAAGGTGTATGTAAACTCCCGACATCAACTGTACATACCCCTGTGCACATCTCATTGCAATATGGTCCATCCAGGGCCTCAGCTGGACGCCTACAATGTGAGAAATGTAAACAAGTGCTATATGCTATGTGTGTGTGTGTGTGTGTGATTTGAGTTCCAAGAAAATACATGAGTGTGATGTGCCCTGTAGTGGAAATTTCCTGTATTTACCAAATCATGAGAGCAAACCACACAAGTCAGAGTTATCATAAAGTCCATCTTTAATTATATGAGCTCCATCACAACCCTGTGACTCTCAGATCAATTCAGTTTCTATCAATGAATTCTCTGAGAGGCCTTACAAAACAGTTCTTAGTATCATTTATAGCCAAGACACACCCATCTCAACTCACATGACGAATAACAGATCTTAGGAACATTACAAAGGAAGACTTTACTTGAGAGTATCCCATAGCCAGACAGCATTGGCTATAAATTATCGTTCAGTTTGCTCTCCTAAAACGAGGTTCTACTTCTCGTTCTTGGTACAATATAGTACCAAGACATTAGGATATATATCAATTGTCATTTTAGACACTCCCATTCTGGACAAGCTCACGGAGACACAGTGACTGGCACACAGACATTGTGGAGCCAAGAGATAATTGGTTCCCCCTCAATCACCCCTTCACATGGTTTAAAAGATATGTTTACATATGAAGACAAGCTTGACCCCTCCCCTCTCTGTGGCCCAAGTAACTGGCCCAGGACAGAGAACAGATAACTGCAACCGGCCACCACTATAGTACAACAAGATACATTCTATATGAGAAGTAACTCACAAGCATTTAATGAAAATAAAACATCTTATCTGTTACCCAACTATTCTGATTAATCCCCAACAGCCCCTC
>NC_088413.1:78732462-78767312 GCF_034236695.1 Oncorhynchus nerka | reverse complement strand
GAACATGACAGTACCCCCAAAGATGCGGACTCCGGCCGCAAAACCTGAATCTATAGGGGAGGGTCTGGGTGGGCGTCTGTCTGCGGTGGCGGTTCTGGCGCGGGACGTGGACCCCACTTCACCAAAGTTCTGATGCGCCTCTTCGCCCGCCTCTGTGGCCTCTTTAAAGCGGCGACCCTCGCCACCGACCTAGGACTGGCAACCCTACTAAAGGGCCCCACTGGACTGAGGGGCAGCTCCGGACTGAGGGGCAGCTCCGGACTGAGGGGCAGCTCCGGACTAAGTGAGGTTTGAGGATCTGGATTTCATTTAGCTGTTATCCCTTGTCCTAACAGTTGACACAATTTCTGTAACTTTCAAGTCCTTGACACCTGTTGACATATGTTACACACCTCGGACTGGGACGTGGTCAGCAGATAATAAACCTGAATTAACAGGGTAAAATGATGAGACGGAGAAACGTTACTAGTGTTCAGTAGTAGGAATTCTCCAAGATGTATTAAAATACTGTTCTCTTTTGTTAATCTGTTTGGTTATCAAAACCAAGTATCCATTACAACTCTATTGTTGCATTACATCTCCACATTTCATATTCCAGTATCAAAAACATAAAAGGTCTGAGGTTAAAATACTATCACCACACATCTCCACATTCACATTATATATAACTCACTGTACTATCAGTGTCAATTTGGAAAAAGCTAGAAATTACAGGAGGCCTGTGCTAAACGGTGCTACAACCATTATATTATAAACCACTAACATGTAAGCTATCAGACTGAGATAAACTAGCCTAGAGCTAGCTAGCGCTTAGCCAAGCTAAATATGGTTAGCATCAAGCTAGCGAACTGTTAAATGGTATTTTTGTAGAAAAATCAACACATTTTATCGTGACATCACATATTTACATATATTACCTGAACTAAACTGAGTCTTTGTTGACAGAAAATAAAACAAATAGGATCTAAACGTTATTGAAAAACAGTACAGAAAGTTCAGACTCCATCTTGTTCCCTTCTCTTACATGTAAACCATTAGCAACCTAGCCAGCCTCCATTACTTACAATGGGGAAAATACCAACCAGTTTATCACTCTGTTAAAACTCCCTTCAATTGCCTTCAAACGTGACCAAACTCATGGACTATGTCGTTAACCATGTTACCTCAATGTGCTGAGAGTCATATTGCACTTTTGCACATTACGTAACTTGATTAACAGGGTAAAACGATGAGACGGAGAAACGTTATTAGTTTTCAGTAGTAGGCATTCTCCAAGATTGAAGAAGAAACCTCTAAGACCTCACGATCTCACTAACGCTCCCCATTGACGTCACAGCTCCCCCTAGCAGCAGTATTCATATACATTACTTTAAATGCAAATACCTGGGAGGCCTAGAAAATGATACAAGGGATGGCTCCATCAGATAACAAATGAAATAAAATATAAAGAATATGACCATACGTATTTCTATGTGGCACATATACACACATGGCATATGCTTGGGTGCCACCTTGACATCTCTGATCTGCTTGCCTCAGTGGTGAAAAAAGTACTCAATAGTCATACTTGAGTAAAAGTAAAGATACCTTAATAGAAAATGACTCAATAGTCATACTTGAGTAAAAGTAAAGATACCTTAATAGAAAATGACAAGTAAAAGTGAAAGTCACCCAGTGAAATACTACTTGAGTAAAAGTCTAAAAGTACTTGGTTTTAAATATACTGAAGTATCAAAAGTAAATGGAATATCTCAAATGTACTTTAGTATCAAAGGTAAATGTACAAGTGTAAACCATTTCAAATTCCTTATATTAACACACCAGAAGGCACAATTTTATTCTTTTTTAATGTTTTTGCTGATAGCCAGGGGCACACTCCAACACTCAGATATCATTTACAAAGAAGCATTTGTGTTTAGTGAGTCCACCAGATCAGAGGCAGTGCTAAAAGTGTTTCATATGATTTCAGATCATCTTAACTCCCCTCCACCAATGAACCATTTATTTAATACAGAAAACCACTGAACCACCACTGCAATATAGACCTACACTAAGAACAAGGTGCTTTCTACAACCTAAAAGGATTATTCCTCTGTCCCCATAGGAGGAGAACCCTTTTTGGTTCCAGGTAGAACCCCTTCTGTGCCGAGGTAGAACACTTTTGGGCTCCATTCCACAGAGGGTTCTACCTGGAACCAAAAAGGACTTTCTTCGGTGACAGCCTAGAACCCTGTTGGAACCCCTTTTTAGAAGAGTGTCTTCAACAAGTTCAACCTGTTAAGTTTACACCATTTCATTCTGTCCTCAAACTGCTGATTGGTATTCAAGATAACATGCAACATAACACCACCACCGTTGAAGGTTTTCATCAACCTCTTAAATAGCAGTGTTCCAAGATCCTCCACCAGGGGTGACTGTAGTATCCTCAAACGGACAGAAAGGAGACAAGAGGGCCCCCACACTCATTTTAGATCCCAAGGGGTCTTTATTTTCATACTGGATGCTCTCACCCTCATCACTATCTCCTTTGTCATCTTCCATTCATGGCATTTCAACATTAAAACAGAGGGGCACATCACACTCATGTCTTTTTTTGGAACTCAAATCACACACACACACTATTATAGCATCTTGTTTACATTTCTCACATTGTAGGCGTCCAGCTGAGGCTCTGGATGGACCATCTTGCAATGAGATGTGCACAGGGGTATGTACAGTTGATGTCGGGAGTTTACATACACCTTAGCCAAATACATTTTTTCACAATTCCTGACATTTAATCCAAGTAAATATTCCCTGTCTTAGGTCAGTTAGGATCACCACTTTATTTTAAGAATGTGAAATGTCAGAATAATAGGACAGAGAATGATTTATTTCAGCTTTTATTTCTTTCATCACATTCCTAGTGGGTCATAAGTTTACATACACTCAATTAGTATTTGGTAGCATTCCCTTTAAATTGTTTAACTTGAGTCAAACGTTTCGGGTAGCCTTCCACAAGCTTCCCACAATAAGTTGGGTGAATTTTAGAATAGTTCTCTTTTTGTTTTATCAGACCAGAGGACATTTCTCCAAAAGCTATGGTCTTGGTCCACATGTGCAGTTGCAAACCGTTGTCTGGCTTTTCTACGGTGGTTTTGGAGCAGTGGTTTCTTCCTTGCCGAGGGCCTTTCAGGTTATGTCGATATAGGACTAGTTTTACTGTGGATAAAGATATTTTTGTACCGGTTTCCTCCAGCTACTTCACAAGGTCCTTTGCTGTTGTTCTGGGATTGATTTGCACTTTTTGCACCAATGTACGTTCATCTTTAGGAGACAGAACACGTCTCCTTCCTGAGCGGAATTGCAGCTGCATGGTCCCATGGTGTTTATACTTGCGTACTATTGTTTGCACAGATGAATGTGGTACCTTCAGGCGTTTGAAACTTGCTCCCAAGGATGAACCAGACTTATGGGGGTCTACAATTTTTTTCTGAGGTCTTGGCTGATTTCATTTGATTTTCCCATGACGTCAAGCAAAGAGGCACTGAGTTTTAAGGTAGGCCTTGAAATACATCCACAGGTACTGTTAGGGTCTATAAATCAATTCGAATCTGGTATCAGGATAAATATGACATTGAGTCACCTATTGTATACTATGTATTTTTATTAGCTAAGCAATAAGTGGTAAATGCAATTTTTCGCATATAAGGGCTCTCTGTCCCACCTCGCAGGGCAAACAGGGAACTGACTTGTTTCCTGACAAGATTTTATAATATACTCTTGACAGAAGTAGTTCCTGCTTCCGAGCCGCCTGTCAGAGTAGAGACTGGGCGTTGTTTAAACTCACCCAGCCTATCGTTGATTGTTGGCGCACGAGCTGGTCCCAGCCTCCTTGGCGCTTCAGCGGTCAGTCGTTGTAGTTGTGTAGAATATCTATGCGCCACACACTCAATACAGTTATCTCACACCTGGCTCCTGTTATCTAACAAACAACACTGCAGCTGTTCTACACCCCCCACTGCTCTTCCTCCACCACCAACCTCATCCTCTTCTCCTGTTCAACTCATTTGCCGCCCCACTAGAAAGGACTGTACATACAGTTGAAGTCAGAAGTTTACACACCTACCAGGTTGAGTCATTAAAACTCATTTTTAACCACTCACAAATTTCTTGTTAACAAACTATAGTTTTAGCAAGTCAGTTAGGACATCTACTTTGTGCATGAAACAAGTAATTTTTCCCCAAAAAATGTGCCGACAGATTATTTCACTGATGATTAACTGTATCACTATTCCAGTGGGTCAGAAGTTTACATAATCTAAGTTGAATATGCATTTAAACAGC
The DNA here is from genome assembly GCF_034236695.1 of Oncorhynchus nerka. Lineage (NCBI taxonomy): Eukaryota > Metazoa > Chordata > Actinopteri > Salmoniformes > Salmonidae > Oncorhynchus > Oncorhynchus nerka. Next base: position 78,762,986 of record NC_088413.1, on the reverse strand, counting down.
TTGGAAAATGTCAGAAAATGATGTCATGGCTTTAGAAGCTTCTGAGAGGCTAATTGACATCATTTCATGGCAATTGATGTACTGTGAGTTCTATGTTACCCCACTGTAGCCCTTATCATATCATATGTGATGGAATACTATTTGCTGTTGGCTTGTGTGGTATATGTGTTATGCAACATAGCTGACTTGAGACATTGTTAAGGCCTTTCTCGTGGTGGAAAAATACAGAATAACATGAAGAAAGGTACTGTGCAATGAGTTGTGGGGGCACATTCAGAACAGTAGTGTAAGGAACAAACAGTCTTTTGTTAGATAACTATAGGAGCCAGGTGTGAGATAACTGTATTAGTGTGTGAGTGTGTATAGATATTCTACACAACTACTACGACTGACCGCTGAAGCGCCAAGGAGGCTGGGACCAGCTCGTGCGCCAACAATCAACGATAGGCTGGTTGAGTTTAAACCACGCCCAGTCTACTCTGACAGGCCGGCTGGAAGCAGGAACTACTTCTGTCAAGAAGTATATTATAATATCTTTGTCAGGAACAAGTCAGTTCTCTGTTTGCCCTGCGAGGTGGGACAGAGAGCCAGTATATACGAAAATTGCATTTACCACTTATTGCTTAGCTCATAAAAATACATAGTATACAATCGGTGACTCAATGTCATATTTATCTGATACCAGATTCGAATCTACATTTCACCCCCAAAAAGGGAATATGACACCGAATGGAAAAACAAGGGGTGTAACTTATACGCTATCATCAGACGATTTAGAATATTACATTTATATATGTTTTTTTTATTGAACTTTTATTTAACTAGGTAATTCCGTTAAGAATAATTTCGTATTTACAACGATGGCCTAGGAACAGTAGGTTAACTGCCGTGTTCAGGGGAAGAATAACAGATTTTTACCTTGTCAGCTCGGGGATTCTATCTAGCAACCTTTCGGTTACTGACCCAACACTCTAACCACTAGGATACCTGCTGGTTACTGACCCAACACTCTAACCACTAGGATACCTGCTGGTTACTGACCCAACACTCTAACCACTAGGATACCTGCTGGTTACTGACCCAACACTCTAACCACTAGGATACCTGCTGGTTACTGACCCAACACTCTAACCACTAGGCTACCTGCTGGTTACTGACCCAACACTCTAACCACTAGGATACCTGCTGGTTACTGACCCAACACTCTAACCACTAGGATACCTGCTGGTTACTGACCCAACACTCTAACCACTAGGATACCTGCTGGTTACTGACCCAACACTCTAACCACTAGGATACCTGCTGGTTACTGACCCAACACTCTAACCACTAGGATACCTGCTGGTTACTGACCCAACACTCTAACCACTAGGATACCTGCTGGTTACTGACCCAACACTCTAACCACTAGGATACCTGCTGGTTACTGACCCAACACTCTAACCACTAGGCTACCTGCTGGTTACTGACCCAACACTCTAACCACTAGGCTACCTGCTGGTTACTGACCCAACACTCTAACCACTAGGATACCTGCTGGTTACTGACCCAACACTCTAACCACTAGGATACCTGCTGGTTACTGACCCAACACTCTAACCACTAGGATACCTGCTGGTTACTGACCCAACACTCTAACCACTAGGATACCTGCTGGTTACTGACCCAACACTCTAACCACTAGGCTACCTGCTGGTTACTGACCCAACACTCTAACCACTAGGATACCTGCTGGTTACTGACCCAACACTCTAACCACTAGGATACCTGCTGGTTACTGACCCAACACTCTAACCACTAGGATACCTGCTGGTTACTGACCCAACACTCTAACCACTAGGATACCTGCTGGTTACTGACCCAACACTAACCACTAGGATACCTCTAACCACTAACCACTAGGATACCTGCTGGTTACTGACCCAACACTCTAACCACTAGACTACCTGCTGGTTACTGACCCAACACTCTAACCACTAGGATACCTGCTGGTTACTGACCCAACACTCTAACCACTAGGATACCTGCTGGTTACTGACCCAACACTCTAACCACTAGGATACCTGGTTGCTGGTTACTGACCCAACACTCTAACCACTAGGCTACCTGCTGGTTACTGACCCAACACTCTAACCACTAGGATACCTGCTGGTTACTGACCCAACACTCTAACCACTAGGACCCAACACTCTACCTGCTGGTTACTGACCCAACACTCTAACCACTAGGATACCTGCTGGTTACTGACCCAACACTCTAACCACTAGGATACCTGCTGGTTACTGACCCAACACTCTAACCACTAGGATACCTGCCTGCCCCCGGTAGCCTAGTCAACCTTGCATGTTCCGTTGAAGAGGTTTGAAGAGTAAAGTCTGAATCTTTAATATAAAACTAACTTCACCTCTGTAAAACACTGTATGATTAAATCATTACATTTTGATTCACCAATAAAAACGAAAAGCTCATCTTTTAATAATAATATATTCATCATTGAATCATCTTTGATTATAGTATTGTCGGTGGCGAGCCGTCATTTAGGGCAGGTGGGGCGGAGCCACACCCGTTTTGAGCCCCACGTGTTTAACAACAATATATATATGTTGCCTGTTTTGCATGTTATTTTGGCATTAATATGAGTCACATATCAGTTTTCAAACAATGTAAAAACATTTTTTAAATCATTGAGTTAATAAAGCCACATACAGACATTGTCTCTTTTTTGCTTTCTTGAGGAAGGCAGCTCATAAATGCAGGTGTTTCAGCCCAGCTTAGTGCTTTCTGTGGTGGTGGGGCAGCCAGTGAGAAATACGGAGCGTAGGGGTTGGTAATGTTCTCTGGTTGCGCCGTGATTGGCTCAACATGATATTTTCTAAATCATAGCTACCAAGCTAGCAGTCATCATCATGCATCCAGTCAACAATCTCCTGGCAAATCCTTTTCAATCCTTGTCATATGAAGAGAAATTATAGATAAAAAGTATCAGTGCTCATCAACCTTTCCAAATAAACACAAAAAGTTGGAAATCACAAATTCAACAATGAGTGGTTTGGAAGGAATCAGTGGCTAACTGCAAGTTTAACAAAGCAATCACTAGCCTGCTGTTCAACATGACTCTTGAGTGGTTGGAAGGTATGCTTCTCTATAAATGATGTAATATGCCTGGGAGTGTCATGTTCTGACCTTTGTTCCTTCATTATGTCTTTGTGTTAGTTTGGTCAGGGCGTGAGTTGGGGTGGGTAGTCTATGTTATTTTTTCTATGAAGTATTTATGTGTTAGTCCTGGATGTCGTTCGTTGTCTCTGATTGAGAATCATACTTAGGTAGCCTGTTATTCCCATTTTAGTGGTGGGTGATTGTTTTCTGTCTCTGTGTCTTCACCAGACAGATCTGTTTAGTTTTCGTTCGTTGTCCCTGTTATTTTGTTTTTTGTGTTCAATGTTAATAAATTATCAACATGGACACGTATCACGCTGCATATTGGTCCGATCCTTCATACTCCTCGTCAGAGGAAGACGAATATCGTTACAGGGAGATATGCATACTGTATCTAAGAAAGTAATACTAAGTGTATGTTGTGTAGTAAGCTGTTAGTAGCCCATGTGCCTCACCCTAATAATTTTGTCCCTTTCCACTCTCATAACTTAGCCTACTGCTCTGACTTGATGGTGCACATGTAGACTATAGCCTGTTTTAGAGAAATGTAATCATCGAATATTGTACGAGCTTTCATTGTCTGCTTATATGCAGTTATGACTTGGTGTACAGGGAGAATACTGTAAGAATGGCCCATGTTCAAAATTCTGTCGCTGTACATTTCAAAAGTGCTGAACAAATGGTGATATTGACGACGTCCATCCTAGGTCTCTCATTGTCTTAATCTAAATTACAGATATCCTGTAGTCCACTCGTTGTCCCCTTGTGCCATAGTTTGTACATAAGCAAGTCAGTCATATCAGCTATGTTTTTTAAAGGATTCTCTCCATGGTGCTGAAAAGAAACCTCTGCTGTTGGGACAGCTTTATGTAGACCCTAACAGTTTGTGGGCATCGTTTGTTAAAGTTATAGTGCAATTAAGGTATTGTTTAGTGTTGTGTTGTGTAGTGGCTTTGCTGGCATTCATCTAAAACATTTTGGGGGAGTTTTCCCCACCATGATGTACATGCTGCAATCACCACTGGGTGGGTGAATTATAACACCACAACCCTGTTACCTATAGATAGACAGTCTAGAAATGTTTAAACTATTTACATGTGTTTGGTAAGCTTGCATTCCATTCCCCCTGTCACATGGGGATCTATGGTTGATTCTAGATGAAATAGTCAACTCTGTTACAGTCAACCCTGTCACTTTATTTGGCCCTTAATAGGCACTTGCTATAGTCTGTATTTGTTACTCTTGAGATGGGAAACATGTTTTATATTAAGTTGAACATGTGCTCTTTATGACAGAATGTTAGAATTAGGTGAAATAAAAGTTACACTCCCCAAAAGGTACTCAATTGGTGGAATGACCCAATTACTGAGAGAGCTAACGATGCGTCTACTGTTGCTCTCTCCTCAGATTCTTAGAGAAGCTATTTCAATCTGATATTTCTCCTATGGTCTAAAATAGATGTGTATAGAGGACTCCTCTCTAATATAACATGTCACACATTGTATCAAACTGATGGAATGTTAGGTGTCTCATTGAAAGTCTAACATCTACCATGACTACTGGATGTTTCAATTCTAATAAATAACAAAACAATCCACACCGTAACAACAATATTGCTTTTTTACTAAATGCTTTTATTAAAGAATAAAACTTTGCTAACAAAAATGACATCATCAAACATCACTGGCCTGGTGGAAATGATCAGAGTTGCATTCAACTTGAATAAAGATGAGAAACTCTGGTCTGTGGAGCCACTGGTCTGAGGGGAGGACTTCTGTTTAAACCATTTCCATTTTTGGGATATTTTCTAGGACTGTAGAGGTGGGGATCAGAGATGAATTTAACTGGATAAAGATGAGAATCTGTTCTGGGAGGAGGGTCACTGACCTTCGATGGTTTGTTGCCTGATAAAGAGGATACTTGCTGGCTTGAGGAGACTAAAATGTTTTGAGGAGGAAATGTGGCTCGATGACTTAAAGAGGAGGAGGAATTATTGGGCGACACTTTTAATTACCAACGTAACCTCAGTGGAACTGTGGCTTCATTGAGTTCCAGCTCTAGGCAGACAGCACATCAGGAATGCTGTAAGACATCACAGAGACAGGTAAGTATCTATATATTTACATGTGTGTTGCATGTACACTAAACCTCACATTTGGATAATGTCACTTTTTAAAGTGATGACATGTATATTAACAGTGTAAAACATGAATAGATGTTTAAACATTCTTTACCTCATCCTAATTTTCTTCCAGATGCTTGGCTTTTTCTTTGTCTTTGTCTTGGAGATTGGCTCTGATGTTTCAGCCTCTTCTGGAGCTTCTAGCTGCTGGCTGTCTGGCCCCCCTGATGGTTCTCTGGCCCCTCCTGATGGTTCTCTGAACTCCCTCCTGGTTCTCTGCCCATGCCTGTTGCCTCCTTGGCCCCTCCTGCTGGCCATCTCCAGATGCAACAGGCTCTTGGCTTACTTGTTGGCCTGTGGCCCATCCGGGCAACTCCTGACCGTGGTTGTAATCGTGGCTGTGTTGGGTGGTTAGACACCGGGTGTTGATTTGAGCATCAGCCTCCAGATTAATCTGCTCCAGGTACTTTTCCTTCATCTTCTCCCTCTCCTCCTTCAGTTGTTGATGAGTGTGTTTTTTAAGCAGGGACCGCTCTCTCCACTGCTTGTTGAAATCCTCCATCTTCTTCCTTCTCTCCTCAGCCTTCAGCAGCTCCTTCCTCTTCTCCCCTCTCTCTCTCTGCCCGGGTCATGGTGGATGTTAGCCTTGTGTGTCCAGGGATGGCTGGGAGGGGAGAAGAAGTAGAGTTTACATTCAACTTAGTGGATCTGGTATCAACTTAAATGTAATGGACACAGGGAATGAAGAATAGAAAACACAATTGGATCTCAATGATTCTTTACTCTTTCAGTTGAGCAAGGCATGGAATTTGTCAATAAAGTAAATAATTCCCATCCCGAATTGTCCTGCCCAAAGTTGAACATGAGTCCAAATGGCACCTATTCTTTGAAAAGTGCCAGGGCGGCCCAGATTGCTTAGGGCCCCATGGCCACTAGGGGCCCCTGACCCCAAAACCTTTCCTGGTCAAAACCGTTTTTGTGAGCCCCATTAATTTTTTAGTCAATTTCATTCTGGTATCTTAACATTAAGTCATGCAAAATGTGAGTTAGATTTCAAAACACTAATTCTTCTCTATGGGAAAATGCAAACTTGCTTAAAAAAATGCAATATGTTCTCATTTGTAAAGTGTAGATTGTGAGGAAATGTATCACCTGAACAAAATGTTTTTTCTATGATGCCACTACTTTAGACCAGGGTAGTCCAGTTGAGTTTTCATTCCCCCAAAACATGTTTTTGACAGTAGTTTTATATTGAAACAATGATGCAACATGATGACTGGTGTGGAACTTATGTGTGTAGAGGAGACTACAGAGGATGATGTCATAAGCAGAGGGAAAACAGGTCTTACCTATGTGGACGATCTTATGGCCCTCCTCAGCCTCTCTCTGACACGTTCTCTCTATCTTTTTGAGGTTCCTCTTCTCCCATGTTTTATTCACCCAGCCCACAGCTCTCCTTCTGATACTTTTATCAGGTGGGAGAATGTCCTCCTTGTCATCTTCCTTCCTCCTCCCTCCTCTAAGTCACCCCTCTTGTACTCAAGGATCTCCCTTCTTTCCTCTTCCACCATCTCCTTTTTTTTGCCTCTATTATTTTTCTCTCTCTCTGATTAAAGATAAATGGCATTTAATGGCTTTCTTTCTCTGCTCCTCTCTCTCCTCCTCTCTCTGCCTCTCCTCCTCTCTTAGTCTCAACATTTCTTTCTGTCTAGCAATTTCAATCTCTCGTTTTCTATCCTGCTCCTCTTGTTGTCTTGCCCTCTCCTGTTTTCTTTCCATCTCCAGCCGTCTTTCCTCCTTCTCCCTCCTGATTTGTTGTCCTCTTTCTATGTGTTCTCGTTCCCCCTTCAACACTTCTAACCTCCTCTCTTTACGCCTATTGAAGACTTCCCGTGCTTTTGCTTTAACATTAACTACTACATGTTTCTTCATGCTTACTTCCTTTCCTCTCTCTTCTCTTTCCCTGTACTCTTCCTCTGCTTTCTTAATCACTTCCTGCTTTTCTTCCATCTCTCTCTCCTGTTCTATCTCCAGTTCATTCTGTCCCTCAATTTCCCCCAAAATATTTTTCTGCCCCTCCTTTCTTCTTCCTGCTTCCTCCCTTTCTCTCATAATCATATTTTCGTTCTCCATCTCTTTCTGTTGCTGATCTCTTAATTCCATCTCTCTCTGATTCTCATTGTCTTTCTCCCTTTCTTTCTCCTTCTCCTTTTGTTTCTTCTCTCCTCTTGTTGTTGTCGTCTGTGTATTCTTCTATCTCTCTCTGTCTCTTGTTCTTCCTCTCTCTTCCCTCCTTCTCCATGTCAATTTGCTTCTGTTTCCATATATCTTCTTCTTGATCTCTCTCAAACGATCTCTTTCTCTCCTCTTCTTGTTGTCATCTCTCTTTCTCACCCATCTCTCTCTTTCTCTCTTTCTCACCCATCTGTCTCTGTCTCTCTTCTTCTCTTTCTTCCTCTTCCATCTCTATTTGCTTCTGTTTACATCTTTCTTCTTCAATCTCTCTTTCAATCTCTCTCTGTGTCTCTTCTCTTTCCATATTTTTCTGTCTCTTCTCCCTTCTCTTTCTTTTGATCTCTCTCTGTCTCTCTTTCTCCCTCTCTCTTTCTTCCTCTTCCATCTCTATTTGCTTGTGTTTACATCTTTCTTCATCGTTCTCTCTTTCAATCTGTCTCTGTCTCTCTTTCTCCCTCTCTCTTTCTTCCTCTTCCATCTCTATTTGCTTCTGTTTACATCTTTCTTCATTCTCTTTCAATCTCTCTCTGTCTCTCTTTCTCTCCCTTCTCTTTCTTCCTCTTCCATCTCTATTTGCTTCTGTTTACATCTTTCTTCTTCAATCTCTCTTTCTGTCTCTCTGTGTCTCTTCTCTTTCCATAATTTTCTGTCTCTTCTCCATTCTCTTTCTTTTGATCTCTCTCTGTCTCTCTTTCTCCCTCTCTCTTTCTTCCTCTTCCATCTCTATTTGCTTGTGTTTACATCTTTCTTCATCGTTCTCTCTTTCAATCTGTCTCTGTCTCTCTTTCTCCCTCTCTCTTTCTTCCTCTTCCATCTCTATTTGCTTCTGTTTACATCTTTCTTCTTCAATCTCTCTTTCAATCTTTCTCTGTCTCTCTTTCTCCCTCTCTCTTTCTTCCTCTTCCATCTCTATTTGCTTCTGTTTGCATCTTTCTTCTTCAATCTCTCAATCTCTCTCTCTTCTTCTCTTTCCATAATTTTCTGTCTCTTCTCCATTCTCTTCCTTTTGATCTCTCTCTGTCTCTCTTTCTCCCTCTCTCTTTCTTCCTCTTCCATCTCTATGTGCTTCTGTTTGCGTCTCTCCTCTTCTTCTTCTCTCTCCATCTCCTTCTTCTTCTCATCTTCTTGTTGTCTCTGTTTTGGTATTTTCTCCATTCTCTTTCTTTCTACCTCTTTCTGTTTGTTGTGCTCACCCTCCATCTTCTCCTCCATGTCCATTTGGTTCTGTTTCCATTTATATTTGTCTGTTTCCATATTTTCTAATTCTATCCGCTGTTCCTTGATTTTCTTGAAGACTTCCTCCAATTCAGACATCTTTTTGTCATTGATGAGGGCTGTCTCCATCTCCATCTCTCTCTCCACTCTATTTTTCATCTCCTCTTCACTTCGTCTCCAATCATTTTCTCTCTCTCTGTCTCTATCAAATGTTCTCTCTGGCTCAGTCTCTTCTTTCAATCTAATCTCTTCTTTCATTCTCACAACCTCTCTGTCTAACACTAGTACATTTTGGTTAACCTGTTTCACTCTCTCATTCTGTCTTCTAAACGCTTCTTTCGCTCTTTCAAATTTGATTTTGTATTGAATCTCTTTTGTTGTCATATCTTCTTTCAGTCTCTCAACCTCTCTCTCTAACTCTTTTACCTTTTCGTTAACCAGTTTGACTTTCTCATTCTCTCCAATACGCACGTCTCTTTCTCTTTCAAATATGATTTCCTTCTCAATCTCTTTCAATCTCTCAATCTCTCGTTCTAACACTTTTATCGTTTCTTCTGCCTGTTCCACTTTCTTCTTCATTTCTTGTCTTTCCAATTCTGCTTTTCTCACCCTTTCCATCTCCCTTTCTCTCTCTCTTTCCCTCTCTCTTCCTGTCTCAATAGGTTTTGGTTCCAGGCCAGTCTTGGTCGCTGATCCTCCATGACTTTCTGCCATAGCCTCAATCTCTCAATCTCTTGCTTCATTTTAAAAGGTAAAATTAGTGATAATCTATGACCAAGACATACTTTCAAAGGATTTGCAGAGAATGATACACAGAAATACAACCTAGAACTAGGTAATTGAATCAAACACTGGACAACATCAATAGCAGGGTCATTTTGATCAATTCATCTGGACAAATCATTGTCAATTAATGTATTATCATGGTTTGAAAAAATTATGAGACATTTTATGGAATCAATGTCCAAAATGTGTACAAATACAAACACACAACCTTCTTGCCCATTCAGTTAGGGGTTTGAGAAATTCCTGTTACAATTTGTGTGATGTTACAACAATGTGGCCTCTGATGTTTATGCTTGTAGAAATGACTCCTACAAATGATGCTTCACTAATGCAACTATTTACAACCTGCACAGATACAGTTATCAACAACAACAACAGTAATGACGTTAATAAGGAAGTGGATATTCAACCGGCAGAAGAAAGGCATAGGGGTTGAGATAAATGAAGGTTAGGTTCAGGACCTAGGGTTGGGTTAAGGTAAAGGTTAGGTATAGTTTCAGTGAGGTTAAGGTAAGGGTTAAGGTAAGGAATAAGAGTTAACATTGGGTTAGCATACGCTGTCTGCCACTATTCATTTTCAGCTGGGTAAATATACACTGCCTTTTAATAATAACAATGACATGTCTTACGTGGGCCAGTTGTAGGTCCACCATCAGTAGATCCAGCAGTTGTTTGAGTCTGTGGATCTCCTGCATTTTTCTCTGGTGCTCCATTGCTTCTGTGGCTCTCTCTGCCTCCCTCTGTCTCTCTGCCTCCCTCTGTCTCTCTGCCTCCCTCTGTCTCTCTGCTTCCCTCTGTCTCTCTGCCTCCCTCTGTCTCTCTGCTGCTCTCTGTCTCTCTGCTTCTCTCTGTCTCTCTGCATCTCTCTGGCTCTCTGCTTCTCTCTGTCTCTCTGCTTCTCTCTCTCTCTCTGCATCTCTCTGGTACTCTGCCTCCCTGTGGCTCTCTACCTCCCTCTGGCTCTCTGCTTCCCTCTGGCTCTCTGCCTCCCTCAGTCTCAGGATCTCAGCCTTCCACTCTGTCATTATACCCCTTTCTACTCTTCTTCTCCTCCTTTCATCTTTTAAAAGGGCTCGGAGATTGTCTGACTCAGACTGTAATTGTTCAATGATCTTGTCCTTCTCTGATCCACCATTCCTCCTCTTCTTTTCCTCCTCCCAGAGGCACACTTGAAGTCTGTCCATCTCCTTCTTCTGATTTCGGATCGTTCGATCCTTCCCCCTCAACTCAAGCATGTGGGCTTCCTTCTCTGTACAGGTCTTCTTCTCTTCTTTCGGGAAGTGAACCTCCATCTCTGCCTGCTTGTAGCTGGGAGCAAAGGAATGTCAACACATTATTTAGGAAGTGAACTCAGACAATTTACTACAATATTAAAATAATAATTCAACTTCTGCTCAATGTAACTGTCTTTAATAACACACATCACACAACTGTGACTTACAGTAGGTGAATGTGATGAGTTGACTGTCCATGATGGCCAGAGGTGGGTCATGTGTCACTCTGGTCCAGGGCGTTACGTACAACTTGCAGACACTGAGCCTTCCTTCAGCAAGCCGCACATAATGCCCTGGACCAGAGCTAGGTTATGTGATGAATGACTTACAGACTGTTCCATATGATAGGAGGGGGTAAGAAGACAGTCCCAGTAGGACACATAATGCCCTGGACCAGAGCTAGGTTATGTGATGAATGACTTACAGACTGTTCCATATGATAGGAGGGGGTAAGAAGACAGTCCCAGTAGGACACATAATGCCCTGGACCAGAGCTAGGTTATGTGATGAATGACTTACAGACTGTTCCATATGATAGGAGGGGGTAAGAAGACAGTCCCAGTAGGAGACGGAGATCGTCCAGAAGAAGAAGAGGTGTCCATCTCCTCAGAGACTGCAGGAAAGGTCTACAAGTTTTATTTCTGGAAAATAAAGAGATGCCTTCATTCAGCAACAATGTGTGTTTCTATGTTTCTGTCACTAGATGGTGCCATTGTACACAACATTTAGTCACCAGGTCAGTGAATTCAGAAACAGTCTTCAGAGTTGAGTCCTCAAGCTCTAGCCTACAACCCATCATGCATCAGTACAACTAATATAATAATACCTCATCACAACTTCATAATCACAGTACACCTGGATTGTGTTCACAAAGTGTTTCAAGGTAGGACTGCTGATCTAGGATCAGGTCACCTCCTGTCCATCAAAACGTATTCAGTTTCATTTAAAAGACCAAACTGATTATTGATCAGCACTCCTTCTATGAGATTTTGAATATGGGAAAGAACCTTTCTGGCATATGCTGGCTAGACAGTACACAGACAATTCAGATGGTCCGACAGACAGACAGAAGAGTAGATACAGATGGAGTGATTGATAGCAACAGAAATAAGGAAGCGGATGGTTAATGTATTGTAAACTTTTGTAAATATTTGACTCACCTCAAATCACACGTGTCAAACCTCAGTTTTAGTGTTGAACTGAAGAATATCTTCCGCATGAACTTTCTCTGGTCTGGAGCTGTATTGTTGCGTCATTTGGAACGCTTGAGCGTCATAATCCGTTCACCGCGCCTGCTTGATTGACAGCTAGGGGTTCTCCTGCGCATCTGTGTCCAAAAGTAGATAATGTTTAGCTACTCATAATTGATAAAGACATTTATAACTATTTTCACTTGACTTTTATTTCGTGTATTTTTGCCTAAGGTTATTTGGAATTCTATGTTGTGTGATTTGTCTTTGCATGGGCCTAAAGTTCAATGAAATACAAACAGCAACCATAGCCTACAAACATTTCCCACACAAATACAAATGTGGTTGTTTAGTGAGAACACAAAATAATAACATTACAGCCATAACTGTACAAACAAACATACAATCACAACTCTCTCCCCACTATTTATTATTTCTGCAGTGAGGATTCACCCCCTTTAGATAATGATGTTGTAATTTATCAACAGAAAAACGTTGTTCTGAGCTCAACAAGCAGTTGTAGCAGTTTGCAAATCATAGAGCCAGATGAATGGCTCTTTCACCGATGCAATTCGGTTCCCGACGTTCGTTCGTGAACGACACATCACCACACTGTAGTTCTCCACCATTTCGTATCGTGAGCTGGAGGAGCGTTCGTCCAAATTCTCATCCAAGTAAATGGCAGCGGCGCATCATCCATCCGATGAACTCCCAAGGGACTGGGAGGATAGTTCACGATGCAACAAGCGTTTGGGGAGGACATTCATTGAAACGCAATGACTGTTTTTAAATTCTTGAGGGACTCTTGCTCCAGAGGAAATCTCAGCAGCGATGTCTCTGCTGTGCGTCAGAGGTGGGATCTTTTCCTTCTTCACTCTGCTTATTATACTGTACATATCGGTCACATTAATGACATTGCACTCAGGAAAGTTGTCTGTAGGCTATTGGGGAGATGCGCATAGCCCGTTGAGTTGTCACGTTCCAGTCCAAACATGACCTGGGATGTGAGAAGGGAGCTATTCTATAACACATGTAGATGACATGTAGTCTTTATATGTAGATTATATTTTGGTTTTATATTTCATATTTGATTGATGATTAGGCCTATGACTTTTGATTCCACTTTGGCTACCTTGCATATTGTCCTCTCTTGCTATATCTTAAACTTTATGCCCTTGTGCAGATCTTATCTCTAAACAATATTCATGATAGTTTGAATGAGTTGAGTAAACTACACTGTTGTTAGCTTCTCAGTCTGTACTGTACTGTCCCTGGAAGACTCTCCACATAGTTCACCTAGATCCAGTCCACTTTGTTCCACTGGTCAACTAATCATCCAAACCTCTTTTCTGACCAACATCCCATTGACAGCCTGTGTGACCAAAACCTAAAACGGACCTTAACCCTAACCTTAACCCTAACATTAACCCTAAGATTAACCAAAGCCTTAAAGGTAGTCTCATCATGGGTGTGATTCAGACTGTAGTTTCTCCCTGTGTGTCCAGTAAACCTCCTCTCAACATGGGTGTGATTCAGACTGTAGTTTCTCCCTGTGTGTCCAGTAAACCTCCTCTCATCATGGGTGTGATTCAGACTGTAGTTTCTCCCTGTGTGTCCAGTAAACCTCCTCTCATCATGGGTGGGATTCAGACTGTAGTTTCTCCCTGTATGTCCAGTAAACCTCCTCTCATCATGGGTGTGATTCAGACTGTAGTTTCTCCCTGTGTGTCCAGTAAACCTCCTCTCATCATGGGTGGGATTCAGACTGTAGTTTCTCCCTGTATGTCCAGTAAACCTCCTCTCATCATGGGTGGGATTAAGCCTGAAGCTGGAGAGGCCAGTAGCAACCAGCCTGACCACTTTATTACTAGTTGGGGATGGATAGTATCTCTAGAGGTACAGTAGGGCATTTCCATGTGAAAGGATTGTCTATTAGGTATCTGTTGTGAAATTGTTAGATATTACTTGTTAGATAATACTGCACTGTCGGAACTAGAAGTGCAAGCATTTCGCTAGACTCGCAATAACATCTACTAACCATGTGTTGTGACCAATAAAATTAGATTTTGATTTGAGCACCAATTATAATGTTCATAAGAGCATGTGTAATTGGGTGTGAAATGAAATCTAAGAGTGTATATTTTTGGTAAATGTATAGATACATTTTTCAACCAGTGAAGGCTTTGATTTCTGGGTAAACAGATGGACAAGGGATCTTAGAAAAGATTAGCAGAAAAAGTCTTAAAAGGTCCAATATCAGAACTACATTAAAACCAGAATCATGTTGACATAAAGACCCCTGACTACTGTTATCAACACTTACATTTGGGTTTGGAGAAATCGTTTTGGTAATATTGTCTTGTGCCTTGTAATTCCGTTACCAAAACCACACATAACTTCAAGATATTTTCACATTTGTCTTTGTGAGGAGGGGGGATAATGAAAGGTCACAGAAGTAATCAGTAATGGTGGAGCTAACAATTAGTTCTAGTGATTTCTCTGATGTATATTTTGTTTGTGAATTATTAAGTGATTAAAACTCATAATTCCGTTACCAAATTATACTATACTAGCGTATACGTCCAACTTAAATGGTTTGTCAAAGTTGGGGGCGGCAAGCACTGGGGCACTAACAAGTAGTGCTTTGGACTCAAAATGTAACGCCAGATTTCCTCCTCTTCGTCAGAGGTGTTAGAAGGATCGGGCCAAAACGCAGTGTGGTAAGTGTCCATGTTTTAATAGAATAAACTGAACATGACACAATATAAAATAACAAAGTGAATATTAACGAAACAGTCCCGTGTGGCACAAAGACTGACACAGGAAACAAACACCCACAAAACAACAGTGAAACCCAGGCTACCTAAATATGGTTCTCAATCAGGGACAACGATAAACAGCTGCCTCTGATTGAGAACCATATCAGGCCAAACATAGAAATAGAAAAACATAGAAAAACACATAGACTGCCCACCCAAACTCACGCCCTGACCATACTAAATAAAGACAAAACAAAGGAAAATAAAGGTCAGAACAAAGCTCCGGACTGAGGGGCAGCTCGGCCGGACTGGGGCAGCTCCGGACTGAGGGGCAGCTCCGGACTGAGGGGCAGCTCCGGACTGAGGGGCAGCTCCGGACTGAGGGGCAGCTCCGGACTGAGGGGCATCTCCGGACTGAGGGGCAGCTCAGGACTGAGGGGCAGCTCAGGACTGAGGGGCAGCTCCGGACTGAGGGGCAGCTCCGGACTGAGGGGCAGCTCCGGACTGAGGGGCAGCTCAGAACTGGCTGATGGCTCTGGCAGAGAAAAACACACATAGAAAAACACAGACTGCCCACCACAACTCACGCCCTGACCATACTAAATAAAGACAAAACAAAGGAAACAAAGGTCAGAACGTGACACAAAAGCATAGTTACATTCCTTGGACCACTTAAATGGTACTTTGGGCCAAAGCAGCGATGTCAGGGGAGCTACTACCGTCAAAAAATTCTTACAGAACGTACGATAGTACCCTCCCATCCCCAGGAATCTGCACAACTGGCGACAAGTCGTGAGAGCAGGAAAATCAACAATTGCTTCCACTTTGCCAGTTATTTGGCACACTTGACCTCGTCCCACCTGCGTCCCCAAGTAAGCCACAGTAGCCTTCCCAAACTCACACTTGACCTCGTCCAACCTGCGTCCCCAAGTAAGCTACAGTAGCCTTCCCAAACTCACACTTGACCTCGTCCCACCTGCGTCCCCAAGTAAGCCACAGTAGCCTTCCCAAACTCACACTTGACCTCGTCCAACCTGCGTCCCCAAGTAAGCCACAGTAGCCTTCCCAAACTCACACTTGACCTCGTCCCACCTGCGTCCCCAAGTAAGCCACAGTAGCCTTCCCAAACTCACACTTGGCCAAATTGAGGGTTAAAGAAGCATTCTACAACCACTGAAACACACTTTTCAAGGTGGCGAGATGATAAGACCAAGTTGACGAATTAATCACCACATTGTCAAGGTAGGCAGTACAATTTGGCACATCCACGAACACAATGTTAACTAGGCGCTGAAAAGTAGCAGGTGCATTACACATTCCAAAGGGCATCACAGTATATTGTATGAAGTTATCAGGTGTAACGAAAGCTGAGATGTCAGAATCCAGAGAGTTCAGAGGCACCTACCTTTTAGCAAATCTAACTTACTAACGTAAGCAGCAGAGCCAATTCTATCAATGCAGTCATCTAAGCGAGGTTTGAGGAAAATAATCAGATGTTGTAAGGAATTTACACGACGATAGTCCGTACATAAGCGGGACGAGAATACATGGGGAACAACAGGAGCTGTTACTGGGTTTTCACATGTCATTCTGTAATAAATAAGCTACTTCACTTTTCATTACCTACCTTTTCTTAGTGTTTTTTATTTATTATTTCACCTTTAATTAACCAGGTAGACTAGTTGAGAACAAGTTCTCATTTACAACTGCGACCTGGCCAAGATAAAGCAAAGCAGTGCGACACAAACAACAACACAGAGTTACACATGGAGTAAAAACAAACATACAGTCAATAACACAATAGAAAAAAAGAAAGTCTATATACAGTGTGTGCAAATAGCTTGAGGAGGTAAGGCAATAAATAGGCCATAGTAGAGAAGTAATTACAATTTATCAGATTAACACTGGAGTGATAAATGAGCAGATGATGATGTGCAAGTAGAGATACTGGTGTGCAAAATAGTAGAAAAGTAAATAAAACAATATGGGGATGAGGTAGGTAGATTGGCTATTTACAGATGGACTATGTGCGTTAAACTCGGTACGGATGCTGACGAATAGGAGCAGCGTTCCCCACATCCACGTCATGTTCCAAGATGGACGTGCGACTTGGAACGTCCTGAAACACATTGAGAAAACTATTTATCAACAGGATAAGATCAGTACTGTAAATAAATCCATGATTATCGAAAACTTCAATAAGCACTTCTCAACGGCTGGCCATGCCTTCCGCCTGGCTACTCCAACCTCGGCCAACAGCTCCACCCCCGCAGCTCCCCCAAGCCTCTCCAGGTTCTCCTTTACCCAAATCCAGATAGCAGATGTTCTGAAAGAGCTGCAAAACCTGGACCCTACAAATCAGCTGGGTTTGACAATCTGGACCCTCTATTTCTGAAACTATCTGCCGCCATTGTCGCAACCCCTATTACCAGCCTGTTCAACCTCTCTTTCATATCGTCTGAGATCTAAAAGTGATTGAAAGCTGCCGCAGTCATCCCCTCTTCAAAGGGGGAGACACCCTTTACCCAAACTGTTATAGACCTATATCCATCCTGCCCTGCCTATCTAAGGTCTTTGAAAGCCAAGTCAACAAACAGGTCACTGACCATCTGAATCCCACCGTACCTTCTCCGCTGTGCAATCTGGTTTCCGAGCCGGTCAGGGTGAACCTCAGCCACACTCAAGGTACTAAACGATATCATAACGCCATCGATAAAAGACAGTACTGTGCAGCCGTCTTCATCGACCTCGCAAAAGGCTGAGGACTCTGTCAATCACCATATTCTTATCGGCAGACTCAATAGCCTCGGTGATTTTCGGATGACTGTCTTGCCTGGTTCACCAATTACTTTGCAGACAGAGTTCAGTGTGTCAAATCGGAGGGCATGCTGTCCGGTCCTCTGGCAGTCTCTATGGGGGTGCCACAGGGTTCAATTCTGAGGGAGACTCTTTTCTCTGTATATATCAATGATGTTGCTCTTGCTCACAGGGCGATTCCCTGATCCACCTCAAACGCAGACGACACCATTCTATATACTTTCGGCCCGTCATTGGACACTGTGCTATCTAACCTGAACCAAACGAGCTTCAATGCCATACAGCACTCCTTCCGTGGCCTCCAACTGCTCTTAAACGCGAGTAAAACCAAATGCATGCTTTTCAACCGATCGCTGCCTGCACCCGCATGCCCGACTAGCATCACCACCCTGGATTGTTCCGACCTTGAATATGTGGACATCTATAAGTACCTAGGTGTCTGGCTAGACTGCAAACTCTCCTTCCAGACTCATATCAAACATCTCCAATCGAAAATCAAATCAAGAGTCGGCTTTCTATTCCGCAACAAAGCCTCCTTCACTCACGCCGCCAAGCTTACCCTAGTAAAACTGACTATCCTACCGATCCTCGACTTCGGCGATGTCATCTACAAAATGGCTTCCAACACTCTACTCAGCAAACTGGATGCAGTCTATCACAGTGCCATCCGCTTTGTCACTAAAGCACCTTATACCACCCACCACTGCGACCTGTATGCTCTAGTCGGCTGGCCCTCGCTATATATTCGTCGCCAGACCCACTGGCTCCAGGTCATCTACAAGTCCATGCTAGGTAAAGCTCCGCCTTATCTCAGTTCACTGGTCACGATGGCAACACCCATCCGAGAAAAGAGCGCTCCAGCAGGTGTATCTCACTGATCATCCCTAAAGCCAACACCTCATTTGGCCGCATTTCATTCCAGTACTCTGCTGCCTGTGACTGGAACGAATTGCAAAAATCGCTGAAGTTGGAGACTTTTATCTCCCTCACCAACTTCAAACATCAGCTATCTGAGCAGCTAACCGATCGCTGCAGCTGTACATAGTCTATTGGTAAATAGCCCACCCATTTTCACCTACCTCATCCCCATACTGTTTTTGTTTATTTACTTTTCTGCTCTTTTGCACACCAATATCTCTACCTGTACATGACCATCTGATCATTTATCACTCCAGTGTTAATCTGCAAAATTGTAATTATTCGCCTACCTCATGCCTTTTGCACACATTGTATATAGACTCCCCCCTTTTTTTTCTACTGTGTTATTGACTTGTTAATTGTTTACTCCATGTGTAACTCTGTGTTGTTGTCTGTTCACACTGCTATGCTTTATCTTGGCCAGGTCGCAGTTGCAAATGAGAACTTGTTCTCAACTAGGCTACCTGGTTAAATAAAGGTGAAATAAAAAATAAATAAATAAATTCCCTGTCTTAGGTCAGTTAGGATCACCACTTTCTTTTAAGAATGTGAAATGTCAGAATAATAGTAGAGAGAATGATTTATTTCAGCTTTTATTTATTTCATCACATTCCTAGTGGGTCATAAGTTTACATACACTCAATTAGTATTTGGTAGCATTCCCTTTAAATTGTTTAACTTGAGTCAACCGTTTTGGGTAGCCTTCCACAAGCTTCCCACAATACATTTGGTGAATTTTAGAATAGTTCTCTTTTTGTTTTATCAGACCAGAGGACATTTCTCCAAAAGCTATGGTCTTGGTCCACATGTGCAGTTGCAAACCGTTGTCTGGCTTTTCTATGGTGGTTTTGGAGCAGTGGCTTCTTCCTTGCCGAGGGCCTTTCAGGTTATGTCGATATAGGACTCGTTTTACTGTGGATAAAGATATTTTTGTACCGGTTTCCTCCAGCTACTTCACAAGGTCCTTTGCTGTTGTTCTGGGATTGATTTGCACTTTTTGCACCAATGTACGTTCATCTTTAGGAGACAGAACACGTCTCCTTCCTGAGCGGTATGACACCTGCGTGGTCCCATGGTGTTTATACTTGCGTACTATTGTTTGTACAGATGAACGTGGTACCTTCAGGCGTTTGAAACTTGCTCCCAAGGATGAACCAGACTTATGGGGGTCTACAATTTCTTTTCCGAGGTCTTGGCTGATTTCATTTGATTTTCCCATGACGTCAAGCAAAGAGGCACTGAGTTTTAAGGTAGGCCTTGAAATACATCCACAGGTACTGTTAGGGTCGCGTCAATTCGAATCTGGTATCAGGATAAATATGACATTGAGTCACCGATTGTATACTATGTATTTTTTATGAGCTAAGCAATACGTGGTAAATGCAATTTTCGCATATAAGGGCTCTCTGTCCCACCTCGCAGGGCAAACAGGGAACTGACTTGTTCCTGACAAAGATTTTATAATATACTCTTGACAGAAGTAGTTCCTTCTTCCGAGCCGGCCTGTCAGAGTAGAGACTGGGCGTTGTTTAAACTCACCCAGCCTATCGTTGATTGTTGGCGCACGAGCTGGTCCCAGCCTCCTTGGCGCTTCAGCGGTCAGTCGTTGTAGTTGTGTAGAATATCTATGCGCTCACACACTCAATACAGTTATCTCACACCTGGCTCCTGTTATCTAACAAAATACTGTTTGTTCCTTACACTACGTTCTGAATGTGCCCCCACAACTCATTGCACAGTACCTGTCTTCATGTTATTCTGTATTTTTCCACCACGAGAAAGGCCTTAACAATGTCTCAAGTCAGCTATGTTGCATAACACATATACCCACACAAGCCAACAGCAAATAGTATTCCATCACATATGATATGATAAGGGCTATAGTGGGTAACACAGAACCTCACAGTACACATCCAATTGCCTCAAATGATGTCAATTAGCCTATCAGAAGCTTCTAAAGCCATGACATCATTTTCTGACATTTTCCAAGCTGTTTAAATGCATATTCAACTTAGATTATGTAAACTTCTGACCCACTGGAATTGTGATACAGTGAATCATAAGTGAAATAATCTGTCGCCACATTTTTTGGGGAAAAATTACTTGTTTCATGCACAAAGTAGATGTCCTAACCGACTTGCTAAAACTATAGTTTGTTAAAACAAGAAATTTGTGGAGTGGTTAAAAAATGAGTTTTAATGACTCCAACCTGGTAGGTGTGTGTGTAAACTTCTGACTTCAACTGTATGTACAGTCCTTTCTAGTCTGGCGGCAAATGAGTTGAACAGGAGAAGAGGATGAGGTTGGTGGTGGAGGAAGAGCAGTGGGGGTGGTGGGTAGAACAGCTGCAGTGACGTTGATTGGTTGCTCTGGCTCATCACTTGTTGACTAAAAGAAAGAAAGATTTAGACATTTGTTGGACATTGCCATAGTTCAACAGCTGAAAAGCCTTCATTAACATCCTCCCAGAGATAGAAAGACATCCAGTATTCACTGAATGAAGGAGCCTATTTACAATTTCATTCATCAATTAAATAAATTATACTATAGTACATTCAATGACGTTATTATTGTAGACTATAGGCTACTCCTGTATCTACCTTCTACAATACCGTCATCATTGAATGAAGCAGCATACCTATCCACATTTATTATGGTAGGTGTGGTGGTGGTAGGGTTGGTAGGTGTGATAGGTGTGGGGTTGGTAGGTGTGGGGATGGTAGGTGTGATAGGTGTGGGGATGGTAGGTGTGATAGGTGTGGGGATGGTAGGGATGGTAGGTGTGATAGGTGTGGGGATGGTAGGTGTGATGGGTGTGGGGATGGTAGGGATGGTAGGTGTGATAGGTGTGGGGATAGTAGGGATGGTAGGTGTGGGGATGGTAGGTGTGGGGATGGTAGGTGTGATAGGTGTGGGGATGGTAGGTGTGATAGGTGTGGGGATGGTAGGTGTATGGATGGTAGGTATGGTGGGTGTGGTGACGGTAGGTGTAATGGTAGGTATGGTGATGGTAGGTGTGTTTATGTTAGGTGTGATAGTTGTGGTAGGTAGGTGTGGTAGTTGTGGTAGGTTTGGTGGGTGTGGTGATGGTACGTGAGGTAGCTGTGCTTATGGTAGGTGTGATAGGTGTGGTGATGGATCAAATCAAATCAAATTTATTTATATAGCCCTTCGTACATCAGCTGATATCTCAAAGTGCTGTACAGAAACCCAGCCTAAAACCCCAAACAGCAAGCAATGCAGGTGTAGAAGCACGGTGGCTAGGAAAAACTCCCTAGAAAGGCCAAAACCTAGGAAGAAACCTAGAGAGGAACCAGGCTATGTGGGGTGGCCAGTCCTCTTCTGGCTGTGCCGGGTGGAGATTATAACAGAACATGGCCAAGATGTTCAAATGTTCATAAATGACCAGCATGGTCGTATAATAATAAGGCAGAACAGTTGAAACTGGAGCAGCAGCACGGTCAGGTGGACTGGGGACAGCAAGGAGTCATCATGTCAGGTAGTCCTGGGGCATGGTCCTAGGGCTCAGGTCCTCCGAGAGAGAGAAAGAAAGAGAGAAGGAGAGAATTAGAGAACGCACACTTAGATTCACACAGGACACCGAATAGGACAGGAGAAGTACTCCAGATAACAAACTGACCCTAGCCCCCCGACACATAAACTACTGCAGCATAAATACTGGAGGCTGAGACAGGAGGGGTCAGGAGACACTGTGGCCCCATCCGAGGACACCCCCGGACAGGGCCAAACATGAAGGATATAACCCCACCCACTTTGCCAAAGCACAGCCCCCACACCACTAGAGGGATATCTTCAACCACCAACTTACCATCCTGAGACAAGGCTGAGTATAGCCCACAAAGATCTCCGCCATGGCACAACCCAAGGGGGGGCGCCAACCCAGACAGGATGACCACATCAGTGAATCAACCCACTCAGGTGACGCACCCCTTCCAGGGACGGCATGAGAGAGCCCCAGTAAGCCAGTGATCAGCCCCTGTAATAGGGTTAGAGGCAGAGAATCCCAGTGGAAAGAGGGGAACCGGCCAGGCAGAGACAGCAAGGGTGGTTCGTTGCTCCAGAGCCTTTCCGTTCACCTTCCCACTCCTGGGCCAGACTACACTCAATCATATGACCCACTGAAGAGATGAGTCTTCAGTAAAGACTTAAAGGTTGAGACCGAGTTTGCGTCTCTGACATGGGTAGGCAGACCGTTCCATAAAAATGGAGCTCTATAGGAGAAAGCCCTGCCTCCAGCTGTTTGCTTAGAAATTCTAGGGACAATTAGGAGGCCTGCGTCTTGTGACGGTAGCGTACGTGTAGGTATGTACGGCAGGACCAAATCAGAGAGATAGGTAGGAGCAAGCCCATGTAATGCTTTGTAGGTTAGCAGTAAAACCTTGAAATCAGCCCTTACTTTGACAGGAAGCCAGTGTAGAGAGGCTAGCACTGGAGTAATATGATCACATTTTTTGGTTCTAGTCACGATTCTAGCAGCCGTATTTAGCACTAACTGAAGTTTATTTAGTGCTTTATCCGGGTAGCCGGAAAGTAGAGCATTGCAGTAGTCTAACCTAGAAGTGACAAAAGCATCGATTAATTTTTCTGCATCATTTTTGGACAGAAAGTTTCTGATTTTTGCAATGTTACGTAGATGGAAAAAGCTGTCCTTGAAATGGTCTTGATATGTTCTTCAAAAGAGAGATCAGGGTCCAGAGTAACGCCGAGGTCCTTCACAGTTTTATTTGAGACGACTGTACAACCATTAAGATTAATTGTCAGATTCAAAAGAAAATCTCTTTGTTTCTAGGGACCTAGAACAAGCATCTCTGTTTTGTCCGAGTTTAAAAGTAGAAAGTTTGCAGCCATCCACTTCCTTATGTCTGGATGGATGGTTTGGTGAAGGTAGGTATGGTAGGTGTGTTAGGTTTTGTGATGTAGGTTTGAGAGAAGTGGTGATGGTAGGTAAGTTTGATAGGTTTGGTGATGATAGATATGGTAGGTATGGTGATTATAGGTGTGGTAGATGTGGTAGGTGTGGTAGGTAGGTTTGGTAGGTGTGGTAGGTTTGATGATAGTAGATTTGATAGTTGTGGTATTGGTGGATTGGAGGTGTGTTGTTGGTAGGTGTGATAGTTGTGGTAGGTCGATGTGGTGGTTGTGTTAGGTAGGTTTGGTGATGGTAGGTTTTGTAGTTGTGGTGATGATAGGTGTGGTATGGTAGGTGTGGCAGTTGTGTTCGTTTTGGTAGGTTGGTGTGGTAGTTGTGGTACATAGGGGTGGTAGTTGTGGTAGGTAGATGTGGTAGTTGGGATAAGTAGGTGTGGTAGTTGTGGTAGGTAGATGTGGTAGTTGGGTTAAGTAGGTGTGGTAGTTGTGGTGATTAGGGTTGGGCGGTATCCAGATTTTCATATTGTCATACCATCCTTCTCTCATACCGGGATTTACAGTATTACCGGCATAGCACATGAGTGGGTGCTAAAAACACAAGAAACCATTTCCGGGTTGGAGCGAGCCGGTCGCATCCGCGCTTCGGTCTGCAGGTTGTATAACTTTTTCTTTACATTTCATTACATTTCATTATAGTACAACGGTCTGATTTGTCTAATCTTAGCAATTTCTTCTTAGCTAGCTACATAGTCGTCGTTGTATCAAAGATAATTGCGTAATTATCGTATTTCGTCGTCTCCTATCTGCCCAACACGTTCACCGTCTACCGTAGCACTGTAGTAACTATCACACTCAACTGAACGACTTGATTAGTGTAGTGTTAGCTAGCTACATAGTTGTCTTTGCTGTCTTCGTATCCAAGATAATTGTGTAGTTAGAGTGTGTAGTCTTAGAGTGATTATCTTAATTTACCGAGGTTAGCTAGCCAGCTATTTTGTCGTCCTTAACGTAGGAGACACTCCTAGCTAGCCAATAGCTAGCCAACGTCTACTGAATAGAACTTTCGCATTCCGGTCCCATTCCGCTTCGCTCCACAGGTAGTATCATATTTTCATTTCATTTCATTACAGTCCCAACGGTGTGATTTGTTTGATCGTAGCTAGCTACATAGCTAGCTACATAGCCGTCTTTGTTTCAAAGATAATTGTGTAGTCTAGAGCGATTTTCTAGGTTAGCTAGCCAGCTATTGTCGTTCTCCTAACGCAACGTAACGTAACCAACACTGCTAGCTAGCCAGCTTGCCCCCGAAAAGCAGCATTGTAGAAACTTCACACTCAACGGAACGACTTGATTAGGGTAGTGTCAACAACGCAGCTAGCCTACCTCAGCAGTACTGTATCATTTTAATCATTTTAGTCAATTAGATTCTTGCTACGTAAGCTTAACTTTCTGAACATTCGAGACGTGTAGTCCACTTGTCATTCCAATCTCCTCTGCATTAGCGTAGCCTCTTCTCTAGCCTGTCAAATATGTGTCTGTCTATCCCTGTTCTCTCCTCTCTGCACAGACCATACAAACGCTCCACACCGCATGGCCGCGGCCACCCTAATCTGGTGGTCCCAGCGCGCACGACCCACGTGCAGTTCCAGGTCTCCGTTAGCCTCTGGAACTGCCGATCTGCGGCCAACAAGGCAGAGTTAATCTCAGCCTATGCCTCCCTCCAGTCCCTCGACTTCTTGGCTCTGACGGAAACATGGATCACCACAGACAACACCGCTACTCCTACTGCTCTCTCTTCGTCCGCCCACGTGCTCTCGCACACCCCGAGAGCTTCTGGTCAGCGGGGTGGTGGCACCGGGATCCTCATCTCTCCCAAGTGGTCATTCTCTCTTTCTCCCCTTACCCATCTGTCTATCGCCTCCTTTGAATTCCATGCTGTCACAGTTACCAGCCCTTTCAAGCTTAACATCCTTATCATTTATCGCCCTCCAGGTTCCCTCGGAGAGTTCATCAATGAGCTTGATGCCTTGATAAGCTCCTTTCCTGAGGACGGCTCACCTCTCACAGTTCTGGGCGACTTTAACCTCCCCACGTCTACCTTTGACTCATTCCTCTCTGCCTCCTTCTTTCCACTCCTCTCCTCTTTTGACCTCACCCTCTCACCTTCCCCCTACTCACAAGGCAGGCAATACGCTCGACCTCATCTTTACTAGATGCTGTTCCTCCACTAACCTCATTGCAACTCCCCTCCAAGTCTCCGACCACTACCTTGTATCCTTTTCCCTCACGCTCTCATCCAACACTTCCCACACTGCCCCTACTCGGATGGTATCGCGCCGTCCCAACCTTCGCTCTCTCTCCCCGCTACTCTCTCCTCTTCCATCCTATCATCTCTTCCCTCTGCTCAAACCTTCTCCAACCTATCTCCTGATTCTGCCTCCTCAACCCTCCTCTCCTCCCTTTCTGCATCCTTTGACTCTCTATGTCCCCTATCCTCCAGGCCGGCTCGGTCCTCCCCTCCCGCTCCGTGGCTCGACGACTCATTGCGAGCTCACAGAACAGGGCTCCGGGCAGCCGAGCGGAAATGGAGGAAAACTCGCCTCCCTGCGGACCTGGCATCCTTTCACTCCCTCCTCTCTACATTTTCCTCCTCTGTCTCTGTCTGCTAAAGCCACTTTCTACCACGCTAAATTCCAAGCATCTGCCTCTAACCCTAGGAAGCTCTTTGCCACCTTCTCCTCCCTCTTGAATCCTCCTCCCCCTCCCCCTCCTCCCTCTCTGCAGATGACTTCGTCAACCATTTTGAAAAGAAGGTCGACGACATCCGATCCTCGTTTGCTAAGTGAAACGACACCGCTGGTTCTGCTCACACTGCCCTACCCTGTGCTCTGACCTCTTTCTCCCCTCTCTCTCCAGATGACATCTCGCGTCTTGTGACGGCCGGCCGCCCAACAACCTGCCCGCTTGACCCTATCCCCTCCTCTCTTCTCCAGACCATCTCCGGTGACCTTCTCCCGTACCTCACCTCGCTCATCAACTCATCCCTGACCGCTGGCTACGTCCCTCCCGTCTTCAAGAGAGCGAGAGTTGCACCCCTTCTGAAAAAACCTACACTCGATCCCTCCGATGTCAACAACTACAGACCATTATCCCTTCTTTCTTTTCTCTCCAAAACTCTTGAACGTGCCGTCCTTGGCCAGCTCTCCCGCTATCTCTCTCAGAATGACCTTCTTGATCCAAATCAGTCAGGTTTCAAGACTAGTCATTCAACTGAGACTGCTCTTCTCTGTATCACGGAGGCGCTCCGCACTGCTAAAGCTAACTCTCTCTCCTCTGCTCTCATCCTTCTAGACCTATCGGCTGCCTTCGATACTGTGAACCATCAGATCCTCCTCTCCACCCTCTCCGAGTTGGGCATCTCCGGCGCGGCCCACGCTTGGATTGCGTCCTACCTGACTGGTCGCTCCTACCAGGTGGCGTGGCGAGAATCCGTTTCCTCACCACGTGCTCTCACCACTGGTGTCCCCCAGGGCTCTGTTCTAGGCCCTCTCCTATTCTCGCTATACACCAAGTCACTTGGCTCTGTCATAACCTCACATGGTCTCTCCTATCATTGCTATGCAGACGACACACAATTAATCTTCTCCTTTCCCCCTTCTGACGACCAGGTGGCGAATCGCATCTCTGCATGTCTGGCAGACATATCAGTGTGGATGACGGATCATCACCTCAAGCTGAACCTCGGCAAGACGGAGCTGCTCTTCCTCCCGGGGAAACATTCCAACTATTATTATGAGCCGTCGTCTCCTCAGCAGCTTCCACTGTTGCAAAGAAAGGCAAATCCAGCTCATAAAGTGATGTAAGGGATAATCAACGAGGGACTATGAGTTCTAAGGTAAATAATGAACACTGTGGAACTGACCTTCCATGATCTCGCCATCACGGTTGACAACTCCATTGTGTCCTCGTCCCAGAGCGCTAAGAACCTTGGCGTGATCCTGGACAACACCCTGTCGTTCTCAAATAACATCAAGGCGGTGGCCCGTTCCTGTAGGTTCATGCTCTACAACATCCGCAGAGTACGACCCTGCCTCACACAGGAAGCGGCGCAGGTCCTAATCCAGGCACTTGTCATCTCCCGTCTGGATTACTGCAACTCGCTGTTGGCTGGGCTCCCTGCCTGTGCCATTAAACCCCTACAACTCATCCAGAACGCCGCAGCCCGTCTGGTGTTCAACCTTCCCAAGTTCTCTCACGTCACCCCGCTCCTCCGCTCTCTCCACTGGCTTCCAGTTGAAGCTCGCATCCGCTACAAGACCATGGTGCTTGCCTACGGAGCTGTGAGGGGAACGGCACCTCAGTACCTCCAGGCTCTGATCAGGCCCTACACCCAAACAAGGGCACTGCGTTCATCCACCTCTGGCCTGCTCGCCTCCCTACCACTGAGGAAGTACAGTTCCCGCTCATCCCAGTCAAAACTGTTCGCTGCTCTGGCCCCCCAATGGTGGAACAAACTCCCTCACGACGCCAGGACAGCGGAGTCAATCACCACCTTCCGGAGACACCTGAAACCCCACCTCTTTAAGGATTACCTAGGATAGGATAAAGTAATCCTTCTCCCCCCTCCCCCCTTAAAAGACCTAGATGCACTATTGTAAAGTGGCTGTTCCACTGGATGTCATAAGGTGAAAGCACCAATTTGTAAGTCGCTCTGGATAAGAGCGTCTGCTAAATGACTTAAATGTAATGTAAATGTATCTACTGTATGCTGCTCTGTACCATCACTCATTCATATATCCTTATGTACATATTCTTTATCCCCTTACACTCTGTATAAGACAGTAGTTTTGGAATTGTTAGTTAGATTACTTGTTGGTTATCACTGCATTGTCGGAACTAGAAGCACAAGCATTTCGCTACACTCGCATTAACATCTGCTAACCATGTGTATGTGACAAATAAAATTTGATTTGATTTGATTTGGTATTCCTCTTGTCCAGATGGGTTAGGGCAGTGTGCAGTGTGGTTGAGATTGCATCGTCTGTGGACCTATTTGGGCGGTAAGCAAATTGGAGTGGGTCTAGGGTGTCAGTAGGGTGGAGGTGATATGGTCCTTGACTAGTCTCTCAAAGTACTTCATGATGACGGAAGTGAGTGCTACGGGGCGGTAGTCGTTTAGCTCAGTTACCTTAGCTTTCTTGGGAACAGGAACAATGGTGGCCCTCTTGAAGCATGTGGGAACAGCAGACTGGTATAGGGATTGATTGAATATGTCCGTAAACACACCGGCCAGCTGGTCTGCGCATGCTCTGAGGGCGCGGCTGGGGATGCCATCTGGGCCTGCAGCCTTGCGAGGGTTAACACGTTTAAATGTCTTACTCACCTCGGCTGCAGTGAAGGAGAGTCTGCATGTTTTCGTTGCAGGCCGTGTCAGTGGCACTGTATTGTCCTCAAAGCGGGCAAAAAAGTTATTTAGTCTGCCTGGGAGCAAGACATCCTGGTCCGTGACTGGGCTGGATTTCTTCTTGTAATCCGTGATTGACTGTAGACCCTGCCACATGCCTCTTGTGTCTGAGCCGTTGAATTGAGATTCTACTTTGTCTCTGTACTGACGCTTAGCTTGTTTGATAGCCTTGCGGAGGGAATAGCTGCACTGTTTGTATTCGGTCATGTTACCAGTCACCTTGCCCTGATTAAAAACAGTGGTTCGCGCTTTCAGTTTCACGCGAATGCTGCCATCAATCCACGGTTTCTGGTTAGGGAATGTTTTAATCGTTGCTATGGGAACGACATCTTCAACGCACGTTCTAATGAACTCGCACACCGAATCAGCGTATTCGTCAATATTGTTAACTGACGCAATACGAAACATATCCCAGTCCACGTGATGGAAGCAGTCTTGGAGTGTGGAGTCAGCTTGGTCGGTCCAGCGTTGGACAGACCTCAGCGTGGGAGCCTCTTGTTTTAGTTTCTGTCTGTAGGCAGGGATCAACAAAATGGAGTCGTGGTCAGCTTTTCCGAAAGGAGGGCGGGGCAGGGCCTTATATGCGTCGCGGAAGTTAGAGTAACAATGATCCAAGGTTTTTCCACCCCTGGTTGCGCAATCGATTAGCTGATAAAATTTAGGGAGTCATGTTTTCAGATTAGCCTTGTTAAAATCCCCAGCTACAATGAATGCAGCCTCCGGATAAATGGATTCCAGTTTGCAAAGAGTCAAATAAAGTTTGTTCAGAGCCATCGATGTGTCTGCTTGGGAGGGGGGGGGGGTTATATACGGCTGTGATTATAATCGAAGAGAATTCTCTTGGTAGATAATGTGGTCGACATTTGATTGTGAGGAATTCTAAATCAGGTGAACAGAAGGATTTGAGTTCCTGTATGTTTCTTTCATCACACCATGTCTCGTTAGCCATAAGGCATACGCCCCCGCCCCTCTTCTTACCAGAAAGATGTTTGTTTCTGTCGACGCGATGCGTGGAGAAACCCGCTGGCTGCACCACCTCCGATAGCGTCTCTCCAGTGAGCCATGTTTCCGTGAAGCAAAGAACGTTACAGTCTCTGATGTCCCTCTGGAATGCTACCCTTGCTTGGATTTCATCAACCTTGTTGTCAAGAGACTGGACATTGGCGAGAAGAATGCTGGGGAGTGGTGCACGGTGTGCCCGTCTCCGGAGTCTGACCAGAAGACCGCCTCGTTTCCCTCTTTTTCGGAGTCGTTTTTTTTGGGTCGCTGTATGCGATCCATTCCGTTGTCCTGATTGTAAGGCAGAACACAGGATCCGCGTCGCGAAAAACATATTCTTGGTCGTACTGATGGTGAGTTGACGCTGATCTGATATTCAGTAGTTCTTCTCGACTGTATGTAATGAAACCTAAGATGACCTGGGGTACTAATGTAAGAAATAACACGTAAAAAAACAAAAAACTGCATAGGAACGCGAAGCGAGTCGGCCATCTCTGTCGGCGCCGGAAGGCCATATTACCAAAACGATTTCTCCAAACCCAAATGTAAGTGTTGATAATAGTAGTCAGGGGTCTTTATGTCAACATGATTCTGCTTTTATGTAGTTCTGATATTGGATCTCTTCAGACTTTTTCTGCTAATCTTTTCTAAGATCCCTTGTCCATCTGTTTACCCAGAAATCAAAGCCTTCACTGGTTG
>NC_088413.1:78649894-78731962 GCF_034236695.1 Oncorhynchus nerka | reverse complement strand
ACGGTAGTAGCTCCCTGACATCGCTGCTTTGGCCCAAAGTACCATTTAAGTGGTCCAAGGAATGTAACTATGCTTTTGTGTCACGTTCTGACCTTTGTTTCTTTGTTTTGTCTTTATTTAGTATGGTCAGGGCGTGAGTTGTGGTGGGCAGTCTGTGTTTTTCTAGTGTGTTTTTCTCTGCCAGAGCCATCAGCCAGTTCTGAGCTGCCCTCAGTCCGGAGCTGCCCTCAGTCCGAGCTGCCCTCAGTCCGGAGCTGCCCTCAGTCCTGAGCTGCCCTCAGTCCTGAGCTGCCCTCAGTCCGAGATGCCTCAGTCCGGAGCTGCCCTCAGTCCGAGCTGCCCTCAGTCCGGAGCTGCCCCTCAGTCCGAGCTGCCCTCAGTCCGGAGCTGCCCTCAGTCCGGAGCTGCCCCTCAGTCCGGAGCTGCCCCTCAGTCCGGAGCTGTCATGTTCTGACCTTTATTTTCCTTTGTTTTGTCTTTATTTAGTATGGTCAGGGCGTGAGTTTGGGTGGGCAGTCTATGTGTTTTTCTATGTTTTTCTATTTCTATGTTTGGCCTGATATGGTTCTCAATCAGAGGCAGCTGTTTATCGTTGTCCCTGATTGAGAACCATATTTAGGTAGCCTGGGTTTCACTGTTGTTTTGTGGGTGTTTGTTTCCTGTGTCAGTCTTTGTGCCACACGGGACTGTTTCGTTAATATTCACTTTGTTATTTTATATTGTGTCATGTTCAGTTTATTCTATTAAAACATGGACACTTACCACACTGCGTTTTGGCCCGATCCTTCTAACACCTCTGACGAAGAGGAGGAAATCTGGCGTTACATTTTGAGTCCAAAGCACTACTTGTTAGTGCCCCAGTGCTTGCCGCCCCCAACTTTGACAAACCATTTAAGTTGGACGTATACGCTAGTATAGTATAATTTGGTAACGGAATTATGAGTTTTAATCACTTAATAATTCACAAACAAAATATACATCAGAGAAATCACTAGAACTAATTGTTAGCTCCACCATTACTGATTACTTCTGTGACCTTTCATTATCCCCCCTCCTCACAAAGACAAATGTGAAAATATCTTGAAGTTATGTGTGGTTTTGGTAACGGAATTACAAGGCACAAGACAATATTACCAAAACGATTTCTCCAAACCCAAATGTAAGTGTTGATAATAGTAGTCAGGGGTCTTTATGTCAACATGATTCTGGTTTTAATGTAGTTCTGATATTGGACCTTTAAGACTTTTTCTGCTAATCTTTTCTAAGATCCCTTGTCCATCTGTTTACCCAGAAATCAAAGCCTTCACTGGTTGAAAAATGTATCTATACATTTACCAAAAATATACACTCTTAGATTTCATTTCACACCCAATTACACATGCTCTTATGAACATTATAATTGGTGCTCAAATCAAAATCTAATTTTATTGGTCACAACACATGGTTAGTAGATGTTATTGCGAGTCTAGCTGCTTGCACTTCTAGTTCCGACAGTGCAGTATTATCTAACAAGTAATATCTAACAATTTCACAACAGATACCTAATAGACAATCCTTTCACATGGAAATGCCCTACTGTACCTCTAGAGATACTATCCATCCCCAACTAGTAATAAAGTGGTCAGGCTGGTTGCTACTGGCCTCTCCAGCTTCAGGCTTAATCCCACCCATGATGAGAGGAGGTTTACTGGACATACAGGGAGAAACTACAGTCTGAATCCCACCCATGATGAGAGGAGGTTTACTGGACACACAGGGAGAAACTACAGTCTGAATCACACCCATGATGAGAGGAGGTTTACTGGACATACAGGGAGAAACTACAGTCTGAATCCCACCCATGATGAGAGGAGGTTTACTGGACACACAGGGAGAAACTACAGTCTGAATCACACCCACCCATGATGAGAGGAGGTTTACTGGACACACAGGGAGAAACTACAGTCTGAATCACACCCATGTTGAGAGGAGGTTTACTGGACACACAGGGAGAAACTACAGTCTGAATCACACCCATGATGAGACTACCTTTAAGGCTTTGGTTAATCTTAGGGTTAATGTTAGGGTTAAGGTTAGGGTTAAGGTCCGTTTTAGGTTTTGGTCACACAGGCTGTCAATGGGATGTTGGTCAGAAAAGAGGTTTGGATGATTAGTTGACCAGTGGAACAAAGTGGACTGGATCTAGGTGAACTATGTGGAGAGTCTTCCAGGGACAGTACAGTACAGACTGAGAAGCTAACAACAGTGTAGTTTACTCAACTCATTCAAACTATCATGAATATTGTTTAGAGATAAGATCTGCACAAGGGCATAAAGTTTAAGATATAGCAAGAGAGGACAATATGCAAGGTAGCCAAAGTGGAATCAAAAGTCATAGGCCTAATCATCAATCAAATATGAAATATAAAACCAAAATATAATCTACATATAAAGACTACATGTCATCTACATGTGTTATAGAATAGCTCCCTTCTCACATCCCAGGTCATGTTTGGACTGGAACGTGACAACTCAACGGGCTATGCGCATCTCCCCAATAGCCTACAGACAACTTTCCTGAGTGCAATGTCATTAATGTGACCGATATGTACAGTATAATAAGCAGAGTGAAGAAGGAAAAGATCCCACCTCTGACGCACAGCAGAGACATCGCTGCTGAGATTTCCTCTGGAGCAAGAGTCCCTCAAGAATTTAAAAACAGTCATTGCGTTTCAATGAATGTCCTCCCCAAACGCTTGTTGCATCGTGAACTATCCTCCCAGTCCCTTGGGAGTTCATCGGATGGATGATGCGCCGCTGCCATTTACTTGGATGAGAAGTTGGACGAACGCTCCTCCAGCTCACGATACTAAATGGTGGAGAACTACAGTGTGGTGATGTGTCGTTCACGAACGAACGTCGGGAACCGAATTGCATCGCCGAAAGAGCCATTCATCTGGCTCTATGATTTGCAAACTGCTACAACTGCTTGTTGAGCTCAGAACAACGTTTTTTCTGTAGATAAATTACAACATCATTATCTAAAGGGGGTGAATCCTCACTGCAGAAATAATAAATAGTGGGGAGAGAGTTGTGATTGTATGTTTGTTTGTACAGTTATGGCTGTAATGTTATTATTTTGTGTTCTCACTAAACACCCACATTTGTATTTGTGTGGGAAATGTTTGTAGGCTATGGTTGCTGTTTGTATTTCATTGAACTTTAGGCCCATGCAAAGACAAATCACACAACATAGAATTCCAAATAACCTTAGGCAAAAATACACGAAATAAAAGTCAAGTGAAAATAGTTATAAATGTCTTTATCAATTATGAGTAGCTAAACATTATCTACTTTTGGACACAGATGCGCAGGAGAACCCCTAGCTGTCAATCAAGCAGGCGCGGTGAACGGATTATGACGCTCAAGCGTTCCAAATGACGCAACAATACAGCTCCAGACCAGAGAAAGTTCATGCGGAAGATATTCTTCAGTTCAACACTAAAACTGAGGTTTGACACGTGTGATTTGAGGTGAGTCAAATATTTACAAAAGTTTACAATACATTAACCATCCGCTTCCTTATTTCTGTTGCTATCAATCACTCCATCTGTATCTACTCTTCTGTCTGTCTGTCGGACCATCTGAATTGTCTGTGTACTGTCTAGCCAGCATATGCCAGAAAGGTTCTTTCCCATATTCAAAATCTCATAGAAGGAGTGCTGATCAATAATCAGTTTGGTCTTTTAAATGAAACTGAATACGTTTTGATGGACAGGAGGTGACCTGATCCTAGATCAGCAGTCCTACCTTGAAACACTTTGTGAACACAATCCAGGTGTACTGTGATTATGAAGTTGTGATGAGGTATTATTATATTAGTTGTACTGATGCATGATGGGTTGTAGGCTAGAGCTTGAGGACTCAACTCTGAAGACTGTTTCTGAATTCACTGACCTGGTGACTAAATGTTGTGTACAATGGCACCATCTAGTGACAGAAACATAGAAACACACATTGTTGCTGAATGAAGGCATCTCTTTATTTTCCAGAAATAAAACTTGTAGACCTTTCCTGCAGTCTCTGAGGAGATGGACACCTCTTCTTCTTCTGGACGATCTCCGTCTCCTACTGGGACTGTCTTCTTACCCCTCCTATCATATGGAACAGTCTGTAAGTCATTCATCACATAACCTAGCTCTGGTCCAGGGCATTATGTGTCCTACTGGGACTGTCTTCTTACCCTCCTATCATATGGAACAGTCTGTAAGTCATTCATCACATAACCTAGCTCTGGTCCAGGGCATTATGTGTCCTACTGGGACTGTCTTCTTACCCCCTCCTATCATATGGAACAGTCTGTAAGTCATTCATCACATAACCTAGCTCTGGTCCAGGGCATTATGTGCAGCTTGCTGAAGGAAGGCTCAGTGTCTGCAAGTTGTACGTAACGCCCTGACCAGAGTGACACATGACCCACCTCTGGCCATCATGGACAGTCAACTCATCACATTCACCTACTGTAAGTCACAGTTGTGTGATGTGTGTTATTAAAGACAGTTACATTGAGCAGAAGTTGAATTATTATTTTAATATTGTAGTAAATTGTCTGAGTTCACTTCCTAAATAATGTGTTGACATTCCTTTGCTCCCAGCTACAAGCAGGCAGAGATGGAGGTTCACTTCCTGAGAGAAGAGAAGAAGACCTGTACAGAGAAGGAAGCCCACATGCTTGAGTTGAGGGGGAAGGATCGAACGATCCGAAATCAGAAGAAGGAGATGGACAGACTTCAAGTGTGCCTCTGGGAGGAGGAAAAGAAGAGGAGGAATGGTGGATCAGAGAAGGACAAGATCATTGAACAATTACAGTCTGAGTCAGACAATCTCCGAGCCCTTTTAAAAGATGAAAGGAGGAGAAGAAGAGTAGAAAGGGGTATAATGACAGAGTGGAAGGCTGAGATCCTGAGACTGAGGGAGGCAGAGAGCCAGAGGGAAGCAGAGAGCCAGAGGGAGGTAGAGAGGCACAGGGAGGCAGAGTACCAGAGAGATGCAGAGAGAGAGAGAGAAGCAGAGAGACAGAGAGAAGCAGAGAGCCAGAGAGATGCAGAGAGACAGAGAGAAGCAGAGAGACAGAGAGCAGCAGAGAGACAGAGGGAGGCAGAGAGACAGAGGGAAGCAGAGAGACAGAGGGAGGCAGAGAGACAGAGGGAGGCAGAGAGACAGAGGGAGGCAGAGAGAGCCACAGAAGCAATGGAGCACCAGAGAAAAATGCAGGAGATCCACAGACTCAAACAACTGCTGGATCTACTGATGGTGGACCTACAACTGGCCCACGTAAGACATGTCATTGTTATTATTAAAAGGCCGTGTATATTTACCCAGCTGAAAATGAATAGTGGCAGACAGCGGTACGCTAACCCAATGTTAACTCTTATTCCTTACCTTAACCCTTACCTTAACCTCACTGAAACTATACCTAACCTTTACCTTAACCCAACCCTAGGTCCTGAACCTAACCTTCATTTATCTCAACCCCTATGCCTTTCTTCTGCCGGTTGAATATCCACTTCCTTATTAACGTCATTACTGTTGTTGTTGTTGATAACTGTATCTGTGCAGGTTGTAAATAGTTGCATTAGTGAAGCATCATTTGTAGGAGTCATTTCTACAAGCATAAACATCAGAGGCCACATTGTTGTAACATCACACAAATTGTAATCGGAATTTCTCAAACCCCTAACTGAATGGGCAAGAAGGTTGTGTGTTTGTATTTGTACACATTTTGGACATTGATACCATAAAATGTCTCGTAATTTTTTCAAACCATGATAATACATTAATTGACAATGATTTGTCCGGATGAATTGATCAAAATGACCCTGCTATTGATGTTGTCCAGTGTTTGATTCAATTACCTAGTTCTAGGTTGTATTGCTGTGTATCGTTCTCTGCAAATCCTTTGAAAGTATGTCTTGGTCATAGATTATCACTAATTTTACCTTTTAAAATGAAGCAAGAGATTGAGAGATTGAGGCTATGGCAGAAAGTCATGGAGGATCAGCGACCAAGACTGGCCTGGAACCACAAACCTATTGAGACAGGAAGAGAGAGGGAAAGAGAGAGAGAAAGGGAGATGGAAAGGGTGAGAAAAGCAGAATTGGAAAGACAAGAAATGAAGAAGAAAGTGGAACAGGCAGAAGAAACGATAAAAGTGTTAGAACGAGAGATTGAGAGATTGAAAGAGATTGAGAAGGAAATCATATTTGAAAGAGAAAGAGACGTGCGTATTGGAGAGAATGAGAAAGTCAAACTGGTTAACGAAAAGGTAAAAGAGTTAGAGAGAGAGGTTGAGAGACTGAAAGAAGATATGACAACAAAAGAGATTCAATACAAAATCAAATTTGAAAGAGCGAAAGAAGCGTTTAGAAGACAGAATGAGAGAGTGAAACAGGTTAACCAAAATGTACTAGTGTTAGACAGAGAGGTTGTGAGAATGAAAGAAGAGATTAGATTGAAAGAAGAGACTGAGCCAGAGAGAACATTTGATAGAGACAGAGAGAGAGAAAATGATTGGAGACGAAGTGAAGAGGAGATGAAAAATAGAGTGGAGAGAGATGGAGATGGAGACAGCCCTCATCAATGACAAAAAGATGTCTGAATTGGAGGAAGTCTTCAAGAAAATCAAGGAACAGCGGATAGAATTAGAAAATATGGAAACAGACAAATATAAATGGAAACAGAACCAAATGGACATGGAGGAGAAGATGGAGGGTGAGCACAACAAACAGAAAGAGGTAGAAAGAAAGAGAATGGAGAAAATACCAAAACAGAGACAACAAGAAGATGAGAAGAAGAAGGAGATGGAGAGAGAAGAAGAAGAGAGAGACGCAAACAGAAGCACATAGAGATGGAAGAGAAGAAAGAGAGAGGGAGAAAGAGAGACAGAGAGAGATCAAAAGGAAGAGAATGGAGAAGAGACAGAAAATTATGGAAAGAGAAGAAGAGAGACAGAGAGAGATTGAAGAAGAAAGATGCAAACAGAAGCAAATAGAGATGGAAGAGGAAGAAAGAGAGAGGGAGAAAGAGAGACAGAGAAAGATTGAAAGAGAGATTGAAGAAGAAAGATGCAAACAGAAGCAAATAGAGATGGAAGAGGAAGAAAGAGAGAGGGAGAAAGAGAGACAGAGACAGATTGAAAGAGAGAACGATGAAGAAAGATGTAAACACAAGCAAATAGAGATGGAACAGGAAGAAAGAGAGAGGGAGAAAGAGAGACAGAGAGAGATCAAAAGAAAGAGAATGGAGAAGAGACAGAAAATTATGGAAAGAGAAGAGACACAGAGAGAGATTGAAAGAGAGATTGAAGAAGAAAGATGTAAACAGAAGCAAATAGAGATGGAAGAGGAAGAAAGAGAGAGGGAGAAAGAGAGACAGAGACAGATTGAAAGAGAGAACGATGAAGAAAGATGTAAACAGAAGCAAATAGAGATGGAAGAGGAAGAAAGAGAGAGGGAGAAAGAGAGACAGAGACAGATTGAAAGAGAGAACGATGAAGAAAGATGTAAACACAAGCAAATAGAGATGGAAGAGGAAGAAAGAGAGAGGGAGAAAGAGAGACAGAGAGAGATCAAAAGAAAGAGAAGGGAGAAGAGACAGAAAAATATGGAAAGAGAAGAGACACAGAGAGAGATTGAAAGAGAGATTGAAGAAGAAAGATGTAAACAGAAGCAAATAGAGATGGAAGAGGAAGAAAGAGAAGAAGAGAGACTGAGACAGATGGGTGAGAAAGAGAGAAAGAGAGAGATGGGTGAGAAAGAGAGACGACAACAACAAGAGGAGAGAAAGAGATCGTTTGAGAGAGATCAAGAAGAAGATATATGGAAACAGAAGCAAATTGACATGGAGAAGGAGGGAAGAGAGAGGGAGAACAAGAGACAGAGAGAGATAGAAGATATACACAGACGACAACAACAAGAGGAGAGACAGAAACAAAAGGAGAAGGAGAAAGAAAGGGAGAAAGACAATGAGAATCAGAGAGAGATGGAATTAAGAGATCAGCAACAGAAAGAGATGGAGAACGAAAATATGATTATGAGAGAAAGGGAGGAAGCAGGAAGAAGAAAGGAGGGGCAGAAAAATATTTTAGGGGAAATTGAGGGACAGAATGAACTGGAGATAGAACAGGAGAGAGAGATGGAAGAAAAGCAGGAAGTGATTAAGAAAGCAGAGGAAGAGTACAGGGAAAGAGAAGAGAGAGGAAAGGAAGTAAGCATGAAGAAACATGTAGTAGTTAATGTTAAAGCAAAAGCACGGGAAGTCTTCAATAGGCGTAAAGAGAGGAGGTTAGAAGTGTTGAAGGGGGAACGAGAACACATAGAAAGAGGACAACAAATCAGGAGGGAGAAGGAGGAAAGACGGCTGGAGATGGAAAGAAAACAGGAGAGGGCAAGACAACAAGAGGAGCAGGATAGAAAACGAGAGATTGAAATTGCTAGACAGAAAGAAATGTTGAGACTAAGAGAGGAGGAGAGGCAGAGAGAGGAGGAGAGAGAGGAGGAGAGAAAGAAAGCCATCAAATGCCATTTATCTTTAATTAGAGAGAGAGAAAAAATAATACAGGCAAAAAAAAGACAGGAGATGGTGGAAGAGGAAAGAAGGGAGATCCTTGAGTACAAGAGGGGTGACTTAGAGGAGGAGGAGAAGGAAGATGACAAGGAGGACATTCTCCCACCTGATAAAAGTATCAGAAGGAGAGCTGTGGGCTGGGTGAATAAAACATGGGAGAAGAGGAACCTCAAAAAGATAGAGAGAACGTATCAGAGAGAGGCTGAGGAAGGCCATAAGATCGTCCACATAGGTAAGACCTGTTTTCCCTCTGCTTATGACATCATCCTCTGTAGTCTCCTCTACACACATAAGTTCCACACCAGTCGTCATGTTGCATCAGTTCATAAAGAACACACACAAAAACATGTTTTGGGGGGGATCCGGGGGCTACTAGTGGCCATGGGGCCCTAAGCGATCACATATGCCCTGGCACTATACAAAGAATAGGTGCCATTCTGGACACATGTTCAATTTAGGACCAGGTCAATTCGGGATGGGAATTATTGCACTTTATTGACACATTCCATGCCTTGCTCAACTGAAAAGAGTAAAGAATCATTGAGATCCAATTGTGTTTTCTATTCTTCATTCCCTGTGTCCATTACATTTAAGTTGATACCAGATCCACTAAGTTGAATGTAAACTCTACTTCTTCTCCCCTCCCAGCCATCCCTGGACACACAAGGCTAACATCCACCATGACCCGGGCAGAGAGAGAGAGGGAGAAGAGGAAGGAGCTGCTGAAGGCTGAGGAGAGAAGGAAGAAGATGGAGGATTTCAATAAGCAGTGGAGAGAGCGGTCCCTGCTTAAAAAACACACTCATTAACAACTGAAGGAGGAGAGGGAGAAGATGAAGGAAAACTACCTGGATCAGATGAATCTGGAGGCTGATGCTCAAATCAACACCCGGTGTCTAACCACCCAACACAGCCACGATTACAACCACGGTCAGGAGTTGCCCGGATGGGCCACAGGCCAACAAGTAAGCCAAGAGCCTGTTGCATCTGGAGATGGCCAGCAGGAGGGGCCAAGGAGGCAACAGGCATGGGCAGAGAACCAGGAGGGGAGTTCAGAGAACCATCAGGAGGGGCCAGAGAACCATCAGGGGGGGCCAGAGAACCATCAGGGGGGCCAGACAGCCAGCAGCTAGAAGCTCCAGAAGAGGCTGAAACATCAGAGCCAATCTCCAAGACAAAGACAAAGAAAAAGCCAAGCATCTGGAAGAAAATTAGGATGAGGTAAAGAATGTTTAAACATCTATTCATGTTTTACACTGTTAATATACATGTCATCACTTTAAAAAGTGACATTATCCAAATGTGAGCGTTTAGTGTACATGCAACACACATGTAAATATATAGATACTTACCTGTCTCTGTGATGTCTTACAGCCTTCCTGATGTGCTGTCTGCCTAGAGCTGGAACTCAATGAAGCCACAGTTCCACTGAGGTTACGTTGGTAATTAAAAGTGTCGCCCAATAATTCCTCCTCCTCTTTAAGTCATCGAGCCACATTTCCTCCTCAAAACATTTTAGTCTCCTCAAGCCAGCAAGTATCCTCTTTATCAGGCAACAAACCATCGAAGGTCAGTGACACTCCTCCCCAGAACAGATTCTCATCTTTATCCAAGTTGAATTCATCTCTGATCCCCACCTCTACAGTCCTAGAAAATATCCCAAAAATGGAAATGGTTTAAACAGAAGTCCTCCCCTCAGACCAGTGGCTCCACAGACCAGAGTTTCTCATCTTTATTCAAGTTGAATGCAACTCTGATCATTTCCACCAGGCCAGTGATGTTTGATGATGTCATTTTCCCGGGCAGAGCTGTTAGCAAAGTTTTATTCTTTAATAAAAGCATTTAGTAAAAAGCAATATTGTTGTTACGGTGTGGATTGTTTTGTTATTTATTAGAATTGAAACATCCAGTAGTCATGGTAGATGTTAGACTTTCAATGAGACACCTAACATTCCATCAGTTTGATACAATGTGTGACATGTTATATTAGAGAGGAGTCCTCTATACACATCTATTTTAGACCATAGGAGAAATATCAGATTGAAATAGCTTCTCTAAGAATCTGAGGAGAGAGCAACAGTAGACGCATCGTTAGCTCTCTCAGTAATTGGGTCATTCCACCAATTGAGTACCTTTTGGGGAGTGTAACTTTTATTTCACCTAATTCTAACATTCTGTCATAAAGAGCACATGTTCAACTTAATATAAAACATGTTTCCCATCTCAAGAGTAACAAATACAGACTATAGCAAGTGCCTATTAAGGGCCAAATAAAGTGACAGGGTTGACTGTAACAGAGTTGACTATTTCATCTAGAATCAACCATAGATCCCCATGTGACAGGGGGAATGGAATGCAAGCTTACCAAACACATGTAAATAGTTTAAACATTTCTAGACTGTCTATCTATAGGTAACAGGGTTGTGGTGTTATAATTCACCCACCCAGTGGTGATTGCAGCATGTACATCATGGTGGGGAAAACTCCCCCAAAATGTTTTAGATGAATGCCAGCAAAGCCACTACACAACACAACACTAAACAATACCTTAATTGCACTATAACTTTAACAAACGATGCCCACAAACTGTTAGGGTCTACATAAAGCTGTCCCAACAGCAGAGGTTTCTTTTCAGCACCATGGAGAGAATCCTTTAAAAAACATAGCTGATATGACTGACTTGCTTATGTACAAACTATGGCACAAGGGGACAACGAGTGGACTACAGGATATCTGTAATTTAGATTAAGACAATGAGAGACCTAGGATGGACGTCGTCAATATCACCATTTGTTCAGCACTTTTGAAATGTACAGCGACAGAATTTTGAACATGGGCCATTCTTACAGTATTCTCCCTGTACACCAAGTCATAACTGCATATAAGCAGACAATGAAAGCTCGTACAATATTCGATGATTACATTTCTCTAAAACAGGCTATAGTCTACATGTGCACCATCAAGTCAGAGCAGTAGGCTAAGTTATGAGAGTGGAAAGGGACAAAATTATTAGGGGTGAGGCACATGGGCTACTAACAGCTTACTACACAACATACACTTAGTATTACTTTCTTAGATACAGTATGCATATCTCCCTGTAACGATATTCGTCTTCCTCTGACGAGGAGTATGAAGGATCGGACCAATATGCAGCGTGATACGTGTCCATGTTGATAATTTATTAACATTGAACACAAAAAAACAAAATAACAGGGACAACGAACGAAAACTAAACAGATCTGTCTGGTGAAGACACAGAGACAGAAAACAATCACCCACCACTAAAATGGGAATAACAGGCTACCTAAGTATGATTCTCAATCAGAGACAACGAACGACATCCAGGACTAACACATAAATACTTCATAGAAAAAATAACATAGACTACCCACCCCAACTCACGCCCTGACCAAACTAACACAAAGACATAATGAAGGAACAAAGGTCAGAACATGACACTCCCAGGCATATTACATCATTTATAGAGAAGCATACCTTCCAACCACTCAAGAGTCATGTTGAACAGCAGGCTAGTGATTGCTTTGTTAAACTTGCAGTTAGCCACTGATTCCTTCCAAACCACTCATTGTTGAATTTGTGATTTCCAACTTTTTGTGTTTATTTGGAAAGGTTGATGAGCACTGATACTTTTTATCTATAATTTCTCTTCATATGACAAGGATTGAAAAGGATTTGCCAGGAGATTGTTGACTGGATGCATGATGATGACTGCTAGCTTGGTAGCTATGATTTAGAAAATATCATGTTGAGCCAATCACGGCGCAACCAGAGAACATTACCAACCCCTACGCTCCGTATTTCTCACTGGCTGCCCCACCACCACAGAAAGCACTAAGCTGGGCTGAAACACCTGCATTTATGAGCTGCCTTCCTCAAGAAAGCAAAAAAGAGACAATGTCTGTATGTGGCTTTATTAACTCAATGATTTAAAAAATGTTTTTACATTGTTTGAAAACTGATATGTGACTCATATTAATGCCAAAATAACATGCAAAACAGGCAACATATATATATTGTTGTTAAACACGTGGGGCTCAAAACGGGTGTGGCTCCGCCCCACCTGCCCTAAATGACGGCTCGCCACCGACAATACTATAATCAAAGATGATTCAATGATGAATATATTATTATTAAAAGATGAGCTTTTCGTTTTTATTGGTGAATCAAAATGTAATGATTTAATCATACAGTGTTTTACAGAGGTGAAGTTAGTTTTATATTAAAGATTCAGACTTTACTCTTCAAACCTCTTCAACGGAACATGCAAGGTTGACTAGGCTACCGGGGGCGGCAGGTATCCTAGTGGTTAGAGTGTTGGGTCAGTAACCAGCAGGTATCCTAGTGGTTAGAGTGTTGGGTCAGTAACCAGCAGGTATCCTAGTGGTTAGAGTGTTGGGTCAGTAACCAGCAGGTATCCTAGTGGTTAGAGTGTTGGGTCAGTAACCAGCAGGTATCCTAGTGGTTAGAGTGTTGGGTCAGTAACCAGCAGGTATCCTAGTGGTTAGAGTGTAGGGTCAGTAACCAGCAGGTATCCTAGTGGTTAGAGTGTTGGGTCAGTAACCAGCAGGTATCCTAGTGGTTAGACTGTTGGGTCAGTAACCAGCAGGTAGCCTAGTGGTTAGAGTGTTGGGTCAGTAACCAGCAGGTATCCTAGTGGTTAGAGTGTTGGGTCAGTAACCAGCAGGTATCCTAGTGGTTAGAGTGTTGGGTCAGTAACCAGCAGGTATCCTAGTGGTTAGAGTGTTGGGTCAGTAACCAGCAGGTATCCTAGTGGTTAGAGTGTTGGGTCAGTAACCAGCAGGTATCCTAGTGGTTAGACTGTTGGGTCAGTAACCAGCAGGTAGCCTAGTGGTTAGAGTGTTGGGTCAGTAACCAGCAGGTATCCTAGTGGTTAGAGTGTTGGGTCAGTAACCAGCAGGTATCCTAGTGGTTAGAGTGTTGGGTCAGTAACCAGCAGGTATCCTAGTGGTTAGAGTGTTGGGTCAGTAACCAGCAGGTATCCTAGTGGTTAGAGTGTAGGGTCAGTAACCAGCAGGTATCCTAGTGGTTAGAGTGTTGGGTCAGTAACCACCAGGTATCCTAGTGGTTAGAGTGTTGGGTCAGTAACCAGCAGGTAGCCTAGTGGTTAGAGTGTTGGGTCAGTAACCAGCAGGTATCCTAGTGGTTAGAGTGTTGGGTCAGTAACCAGCAGGTATCCTAGTGGTTAGAGTGTTGGGTCAGTAACCAGCAGGTATCCTAGTGGTTAGAGTGTTGGGTCAGTAACCAGCAGGTATCCTAGTGGTTAGACTGTTGGGTCAGTAACCAGCAGGTAGCCTAGTGGTTAGAGTGTTG
Source organism: Oncorhynchus nerka (assembly GCF_034236695.1). Lineage (NCBI taxonomy): Eukaryota > Metazoa > Chordata > Actinopteri > Salmoniformes > Salmonidae > Oncorhynchus > Oncorhynchus nerka. Next base: position 78,718,006 of record NC_088413.1, on the reverse strand, counting down.
GGTCAGTAACCAGCAGGTATCCTAGTGGTTAGAGTGTTGGGTCAGTAACCAGCAGGTATCCTAGTGGTTAGAGTGTTGGGTCAGTAACCAGCAGGTATCCTAGTGGTTAGAGTGTTGGGTCAGTAACCAGCAGGTATCCTAGTGGTTAGAGTGTTGGGTCAGTAACCAGCAGGTATCCTAGTGGTTAGAGTGTTGGGTCAGTAACCAGCAGGTATCCTAGTGGTTAGAGTGTTGGGTCAGTAACCAGCAGGTATCCTAGTGGTTAGAGTGTAGGGTCAGTAACCAGCAGGTATCCTAGTGGTTAGAGTGTTGGGTCAGTAACCAGCAGGTATCCTAGTGGTTAGACTGTTGGGTCAGTAACCAGCAGGTAGCCTAGTGGTTAGAGTGTTGGGTCAGTAACCAGCAGGTATCCTAGTGGTTAGAGTGTTGGGTCAGTAACCAGCAGGTATCCTAGTGGTTAGAGTGTTGGGTCAGTAACCAGCAGGTATCCTAGTGGTTAGAGTGTTGGGTCAGTAACCAGCAGGTATCCTAGTGGTTAGACTGTTGGGTCAGTAACCAGCAGGTAGCCTAGTGGTTAGAGTGTTGGGTCAGTAACCAGCAGGTATCCTAGTGGTTAGAGTGTTGGGTCAGTAACCAGCAGGTATCCTAGTGGTTAGAGTGTTGGGTCAGTAACCAGCAGGTATCCTAGTGGTTAGAGTGTTGGGTCAGTAACCAGCAGGTATCCTAGTGGTTAGAGTGTAGGGTCAGTAACCAGCAGGTATCCTAGTGGTTAGAGTGTTGGGTCAGTAACCAGCAGGTATCCTAGTGGTTAGACTGTTGGGTCAGTAACCAGCAGGTAGCCTAGTGGTTAGAGTGTTGGGTCAGTAACCAGCAGGTATCCTAGTGGTTAGAGTGTTGGGTCAGTAACCAGCAGGTATCCTAGTGGTTAGAGTGTTGGGTCAGTAACCAGCAGGTATCCTAGTGGTTAGAGTGTTGGGTCAGTAACCAGCAGGTATCCTAGTGGTTAGACTGTTGGGTCAGTAACCAGCAGGTAGCCTAGTGGTTAGAGTGTTGGGTCAGTAACCAGCAGGTATCCTAGTGGTTAGAGTGTTGGGTCAGTAACCAGCAGGTATCCTAGTGGTTAGAGTGTTGGGTCAGTAACCGAAAGGTTGCTAGATAGAATCCCCGAGCTGACAAGGTAAAAATCTGTCATTCCTCCCCTGAACACGGCAGTTAACCTACTGTTCCTAGCTAGTTGATGGAAATAAGAATTTGTTGTTAATTAAAACCACTTAAGCTTAGGGCTTACTTTTTCGAACAGTCTGTTAAAAATCGCGCAACATTTCAGCGTCCTGCTACTCATGCCAGGAATATAGTATATGCATATGATTAGTATGTGTGGATAGAAAACACTCTGACATTTCTAAAACTGGTTAAATCACGGCTGTGACTATAACAGAACGTGTGTTTAGTCGAAAAGCCCAAGGAAAACTGATCACCAAAAAGTGGAAAAAATATCAATGCGCCACTTGCATGTATTGTCTATGGCTCAGCAAATTAGATGGGGCCGAGATTACAAGTCCTACAGCTTCCACACGATGTCGCCAGTCTTGGCAATTGCCTGGGAGTTGTTCCTTGGTCAAACGAAGAAGAGAGACCCCATTCCTTCCGGTCTCCGACAGGATGTTTTGGAAGAGAGATTTCCGACCATGATTTGAAGACGTGGAGCTATTGAATACCCCGTGATCAATTTGATAGATTATTAACGTTTACTAATACCTAAAGTTGGATTACAAAAGTATTTCGAAGTGTTTTGTGAAAGTTTATCGTCGACTTTTTTAATTTAAAAAAATGACGTTGCGTTTTAAAACTGTGTTTTTTTCTGGATCACACACTTTTCATAGATGGATATTTTGGGCATATATGGACCGATTTAATCGAGAAAAAAAAGACCCAATAGTGATGTTTATGGGACATATAGGAGTGCCAACAAAGAAGCTCGTCAGAGGTAATGAATGTTTTATATTTTATTTCTGCGTTTTGTGTAGCGCCGGCTATGCTAATTATTTTGTTTACGTCCCCTTCAGGTATTTCGGGGTGTTGCATGCTATCATATAATAGCTTCTCATGCTTTCGCCGAAAAGCATTTTAAAAATCTGACTTGTTGGCTAGATTCACAACGAGTGTAGCTTTAATTCAGTACCCTGCATGTGTGTTTTAATGAACGTTTGAGTTTTAGCGAGTGCTATTAGCATTTAGCGTAGCGCATTTGCATTTCCAGATGGCTGGGTGGGACGCAGACGTCTCAGGGGACGCTAAGAGGTTTAACTGACTTGCCTAGTTAAATAAAAAAAAACATATATAAATGTAATATTCTAAATCGTCTGATGATAGCGTATAAGTTACACCCCTTGTTTTTACCATTCGGTGTCATATTCCCTTTTTGGAGGTGAAATGTAGCTAAAAATGTGCCATCCTCTGTTCAGAGGGTTAAGGAACCGTCTTAAAACTGCATCGCATACAATTGCCTGTAAATGAAAAAGGTCAATACCTTCTCAACGACATGACAGAGATCTCAAACTAATTTGACACTGTAAAGAGACCTTTTCTCTCGAATGCAATTAGTTACATATTTTTTACTTCTGTAAAATCTACTAAATGTAAAATAAATCACTTTACACAAAAATACATTAAAACATCAATATCTCCCACCCCATTAGACTTTCATGAATACAACCAACTGTTATTGGTTCAGGAACCTCCTCCCTCCAATCAACAACAACAAGTTTTGTATTTTCTCACTTTAAGAATTTTCTATAAATTTAAATCCACTTTACATAAAAACAAATCTTAATATCTTCCACCCCATATGACTTTCATGAGTAAAACTAACTGTGATTGGTTCAGGGACCTCATGCCTCCAATCAATAGCAGTTACGTTTGTATTTTTTGACTTTGGTGATATTCTACCAACTTAAATTGACTTTATATTAAAAATACTTCCTTAAACCGTCAATAGCTTCCACCCCATATTACTTTAATGAATACATGTTTTATTTATATTTATTTATCTGTTATTTTACCAGGTAAATAGACTGAGAAGACGTTCTCATTTGCAGCAATGACCTGGGGAATAGTTACAGGGGAGAGGAGGGGGATGAATGAGCCAATTGTAAACTGGGGATTATTAGGTGACTAAAATGGTTTGAGGGCCAGATTTGGAATTTAGCCAGGACACCCGTTTAACATCCCAGCCAAAAGACAACACCCTACACAGGGCAATGTCCCCAATCACTGCCTTGGGGTATTGGGATATTTTTTTACTCTTTTAGGAAAGAGTGCCTCCTACTGGCCCTCCAACAGCATCTGGTCTCCCATCCAGGGGCTGACCTGAACCAACCCTGCTTAACTTCAGAAGCAAGCCAGCAGCGGAATGCAGGGTGGTATAATGCTGGCAAGAAACTATCATTGGTTCAGGAACCTCATAATAAACGTAAATTACTTTCTGTATTTTTTAAAAACTTTATATATTTTTTATGAATTTGAATGGACTTTACCTGAAAAATGTTTCCCTAAAACTTCAGTAGCTTCCACTTTCATGAATACAACAAACTGATATTGGTTCACAGACCTCTTCCCTCCAATCCACGGTAATTACGTTTGGACTTTTGGACATTACAAATGAAGTCAAATTGAAAACATTATTGGTGTTGGTTCTCTAAACTAGCAAGTATGTTTGTTTGGTTACCAAGGCAACTACTGTAACTATCTAGTAAACTTGCTAGCTACTTCAATGGATGTTGAACACATTTCTACCGGCAAATGTGTTAAATTATAGCCATGGTATAAAAGGGATAATCAACTCAGGGCTTTATGGTTCTTCAGTTGTGCAGATTCCTGGGGATGGTAGGGTACTATTGTACGTTCTGTAAGAATTTTTTGACGGTAGTAGTTCCCCTTACATCTCTGCTCAGTCCCAAAGTACCAGTTAAGTGGTCCAAGGAATGTAGCTATGCTTTTGTGTCACGTTCTGACCTTTGTTTCCTTGTCTTTATTTAGTATGGTCAGGGCGTGAGTTGTGGTGGGCAGTCTGTGTTTTTCTATGTGTGTTTTTCTCTGCCAGAGCCGTCAGCCAGTTCTGAGCTGCCCCTCAGTCCGGAGCTGCCCCTCAGTCCGGAGCTGCCCCTCAGTCCGGAGCTGCCCCTCAGTCCGGAGCTGCCCCTCAGTCCGGAGCTGCCCCTCAGTCCGGAGCTGTCATGTTCTGACCTTTATTTTCCTTTGTTTTGTCTTTATTTAGTATGGTCAGGAGTTTGGGTGGGCAGTCTGTGTGTTTTTCTATGTTTTTCTATTTCTATGTTTGGCCTGATATGGTTCTCAATCAGAGGCAGCTGTTTATCGTTGTCCCTGATTGAGAACCATATTTAGGTAGCCTGGGTTTCACTGTTGTTTTGTGGGTGTTTGTTTCCTGTGTCAGTCTTTGTGCCACACGGGACTGTTTCTTTAATATTCACTTTGTTATTTTATATTGTGTCATGTTCAGTTTATTCTATTAAAACATGGACACTTACCACACTGCGTTTTGGCCCGATCCTTCTAACACCTCTGACGAAGAGGAGGAAATCTGACGTTACATTTTGAGTCCAAAGCACTACTTGTTAGTGCCCCAGTGCTTGCCGCCCCCAACTTTGACAAACCATTTAAGTTGGACGTATACGCTAGTATAGTATAATTTGGTAACGGAATTATGAGTTTTAATCACTTAATAATTCACAAACAAAATATACATCAGAAAAATCACCAGAACTAATTGTTAGCTCCACCATTACTGATTACTTCTGTGACCTTTCATTATCCCCCCTCCTCACAAAGACAAATGTGAAAATATCTTGAAGTTATGTGGGGTTTTGGTAACGGAATTACAAGGCACAAGACAATATTACCAAAACGATTTCTCCAAACCCAAATGTAAGTGTTGATAATAGTAGTCAGGGGTCTTTATGTCAACATGATTCTGCTTTTATGTAGTTCTGATATTGGACCTTTTAAGACTTTTTCTGCTAATCTTTTCTAAGATCCCTTGTCCATCTGTTGACCCAGAAATCAAAGCCTTCACTGGTTGAAAAATGTATCTAGAATTACATTTACCAAAAATATACACTCTTAGATTTCATTTCACACCCAATTACACATGCTCTTATGAACATTATAATTGGTGCTCAAATCAAAATCTAATTTTATTGGTCACAACACATGGTTAGTAGATGTTATTGCGAGTCTAGCGAAATGCTTGCACTTCTAGTTCCGACAGTGCAGTATTATCTAACAAGTAATATCTAACAATTACATAAATACCTAATAGACAATCCTTTCACATGGAAATGCCCTACTGTACCTCTAGAGATACTATCCATCCCCAACTAGTAATAAAGTGGTCGGGCTGGTTGCTACTGGCCTCTCCAGCTTCAGGCTTAATCCCACCCATGATGAGAGGAGGTTTACTGGACACACAGGGAGAAACTACAGTCTGAATCACACCCATGATGAGAGGAGGTTTACTGGACACACAGGGAGAAACTACAGTCTGAATCACACCCATGATGAGAGGAGGTTTACTGGACACACAGGGAGAAACTACAGGCTGAATCACACCCATGATGAGACTACCTTTAAGGCTTTGGTTAATCTTAGGGTTAATGTTAGGATTAAGGTTAGGGTTAAGGTTAGGGTTAAGGTCAGTTTTAGGTTTTGGTCAGACGGGCTGTCAATGGGATGTTAGTCAGAAAAGTCAATTTAGTCTTTCCCTTCTCAAACCTGTCCTCCCCCTAACCAGCTCATATCATGTATTCCACCACCAGCACACCTGATTCACTAATCAGAGGTTTGGATGATTAGTTGACCAGTGGAACAAAGTGGACTGGATCTAGGTGAACTATGTGGAGAGTCTTCCAGGGACAGTACAGTACAGACTGAGAAGCTAACAACAGTGTAGTTTACTCAACTCATTCAAACTATCATGAATATTGTTTAGAGAGAAGATCTGCACAAGGGCATAACGTTTAAGATATAGCAAGAAAGGACAATATGGTGCAAGGTAGCCAAAGTGGAATCAAAAGTCATAGGCCTAATCATCAATCAAATATGAAATATAAAACCAAAATATAATCTACATATAAAGACAACATGTCATCTACATGTGTTATAGAATAGCTCCCTTCTCACATCCCAGGTCATGTTTGGACTGGAACGGGACAACTCAACGGGCTATGCGCATCTCCCCAATAGCCTACAGACAACTTTCCTGAGTGCAATGTCATTAATGTGACCGATATGTACAGTATAATAAGCAGAGTGAAGAAGGAAAAGATCCCACCTCTGACGCACAGCAGAGACATCGCTGCTGAGATTTCCTCTGGAGCAAGAGTCCCTCAAGAATGACGCGCGCTGCCATTTACTTGGATGAGAAGTTGCACGAACGCTCCTCCAGCTCACGATACGAAATGGTGGAGAACTACAGTGTGGTGATGTGTCGTTCACGAACGAACGTCGGGAACCGAATTGCATCGCCGAAAGAGCCATTCATCTGGCTCTATGATTTGCAAACTGCTACAACTGCTTGTTGAGCTCAGAACAACGTTTTTCTGTAGATAAATTACAACATCATTATCTAAAGGGGTAAATCCTCACTGCAGAAATAATAAATAGTGGGGAGAGTGGGCCAATCTGGTCCACCAGGATTTCTTTAATTGAACTTTAGGCCCATACAAAGACAAATCACACAACATAGTCTACCAAATAACCTTAGGCAAAAATACACGAAATAAAAGTCAAGTGAAAATAGTTCTGACTTAATGAAGCCTACCATTTGTTATTTACATTTAATATTAGCATTTTTTCATTGTTCTAGATTGATTTTAAGCATTTTGAAGGAAGATCCGTTTATGAGTCAAATGAACCCGCTCTTTTACTTGAACGGAGCCAAATGTGCCGGTTCACCGAAAAGACTCAGAAAGCCCATCACTACGACAGCGGAGAGATGAGATCCAAAGAGAGCACCACAATCAACAGACACACTCAACAGGTAGGCGGTATGGGCGTTGGGATTTGACTGTCACAGGGACAAACTAATAAGAGGTTATACTTCATTGGAATAGGCGGTTCTTGAGTTAACTGTGGTCAATTGAAAACGGATCAACTGGATTCTTGTACCCCGGGGAACAGGTGTAGTCCAGCAGTTGGTGATGGTGACATACTGAACAGTTTGACCTGGACAGGTGCACCAGAGTTGTGATTGTATGTTTGTTTGTACAGTTATGGCTGTAATGTTATTATTTTGTGTTCTCACTAAACACCCACATTTGTATTTTGTGTGGGAAATGATTGTAGGCTATGGTTGCTGTTTGTATTTCATTGAACTTTAGGCCCATGCAAAGACAAATCACACAACATAGAATTCCAAATAACCTTAGGCAAAAATACACGAAATAAAAGTCAAGTGAAAATAGTTATAAATGTCTTTATCAATTATGAGTAGCTAAACATTATCGACTTTTGGACACTGATGCGCAGGAGAACCCCTAGCTGTCAATCAAGCAGGCGCGGTGAACGGATTATGACGCTCAAGCGTTCCAAATGACGCAACAATACAGCTCCAGACCAGAGAAAGTTCATGCGGAAGATATTCTTCAGTTCAACACTAAAACTGAGGTTTGACACGTGTGATTTGAGGTGAGTCAAATATTTACAAAAGTTTACAATACATTAACCATCCGCTTACTTAGCCTATAATTCTGTCATGGTAAGATAACTGTGAAGGTGAACGTTAATATATTTGAAATATGTTTTCAATCCTAGCCTTATAAAATACAATTATTTATTATAGCATTTCTGTATCAATCACTCCATCTCTACTCTTCTGTCTGTCTGTCGGACCATCTGAATTGTCTGTGTACTGTCTAGCCAGCATATGCCAGAAAGGTTCTTTCCCATATTCAAAGTCTCATAGAAGGAGTGCTGATCAATAATCAGTTTGGTCTTTTAAATCAAACTGAATACGTTTTGATGGACAGGAGGTGACCTGATCCTAGATCAGCACTCCTACCCTGAAACACTTTGTGAACACAATCCAGGTGTACTGTGATTATGAAGTTGTGATGAGGTATTATTATATTAGTTGTGCTGATGCATGATGGGTTGTAGGCTAGAGCTTGAGGACTCAACTCTGAAGACTGTTTCTGAATTCACTGACCTGGTGAGTAAATGTTGTGTACAATGGCACCATCTAGTGACAGAAACATAGAAACACACATTGTTGCTGAATGAAGGCATCTCTTTATTTTCCAGAAATAAAACTTGTAGACCTTTCCTGCAGTCTCTGAGGAGATGGACACCTCTTCTTCTTCTGGACGATCTCCGTCTCCTACTGGGACTGTCTTCTTACCCCCTCCTATCATATGGAACAGTCTGTAAGTCATTCATCACATAACCTAGCTCTGGTCCAGGGCATTATGTGTCCTACTGGGACTGTCTTCTTACCCCCTCCTATCATATGGAACAGTCTGTAAGTCATTCATCACATAACCTATAGGGCATTATGTATCCTAGCTCTGGTCTGTAAGTCAGGGCATTATGTGCAGCTTGCTGAAGGAAGGCTCAGTGTCTGCAAGCTGTACGTAACGCCCTGGACCAGAGTGACACATGACCCACCTCTGGCCATCATGGACAGTCAACTCATCACATTCACCTACTGTAAGTCACAGTTGTGTGATTTGTGTTATTAAAGACAGTTAAATTGAGCAGATGTTTAATTATTATTTTAATATTGTAGTAAATTGTCTGAGTTCACTTCCTAAATAATGTGTTGACATTCCTTTGCTCCCAGCTACAAGCAGGCAGAGATGGAGGTTCACTTCCCGAGAGAAGAGAAGAAGACCTGTACAGAGAAGGAAGCCCACATGCTTGAGTTGAGGGGGAAGGATCGAACGATCCGAAATCAGAAGAAGGAGATGGACAGACTTCAAGTGTGCCTCTGGGAGGAGGAAAAGAAGAAGAGGAATGGTGGAACGGAGATGGACAAGATCATTGAACAATTACAGTCTGAGTCAGACAATCTCCGAGCCCTTTTAAAAGATGAAAGGAGGAGAAGAAGAGTAGAAAGGGGTATAATGACAGAGTGGAAGGCTGAGATCCTGAGACTGAGGGAGGCAGAGAGCCAGAGGGAGGCAGAGAGCCAGAGGGAGGCAGAGAGCCAGAGAGAGGCAGAGTGCCAGAGGGAGGCAGAGTGCCAGAGAGATGCAGAGAGAGAGAGAAAAGCAGAGAGCCAGAGAGATGCAGAGCGACAGAGAGAAGCAGAGAGACAGAGAGCAGCAGAGAGACAGAGGGAGGCAGAGAGACAGAGGGAGGCAGAGAGACAGAGAAAAATGCAGGAGATCCACAGACTCAAACAACTGCTGGATCTACTGATGGTGGACCTACAACTGGCCCACGTAAGACATGTCATTGTTATTATTAAAAGGCAGTGTATATTTACCCAGCTGAAAATGAATAGTGGCAGACAGTGGTACGCTAACCCAATGTTAACTTTTATTCCTTTCCTTAACCCTTACCTTAACCTCACTGAAACTATACCTAACCTTTACCTTAACCCAACCCTAGGTCCTGAACCTAACCTTCATTTATCTCAACCCCTATGCCTTTCTTCTGCCGGTTGAATATCCACTTCCTTATTAACGTCATTACTGTTGTTGTTGTTGATAACTGTATCTGTGCAGGTTGTAAATAGTTGCATTAGTGAAGCATCATTTGTAGGAGTCATTTCTACAAGCATAAACATCAGAGGCAACATTGTTGAAACATCACACAAATTGTAACAGGAATTTCTCAACCCCCTAACTGAATGGGCAAGAAGGTTGTGTGTTTGTATTTGTACACATTGTGGACATTGATACCATAAAATGTCTCGTAATTTTTTCAAACCATGATAATACATTAATTGACAATGAATTGTCCAGATGAATTGATCAAAATGACCCTGCTATTGATGTTGTCCAGTGTTTGATTCAATTACCTAGTTCTAGGTTGTATTGCTGTGTATCGTTCTCTGCAAATCCTTTGAAAGGATGTCTTGGTCATAGATTATCACTAATTTTACCTTTTAAAATGAAGCAAGAGATTGAGAGATTGAGGCTATGGCAGAAAGTCATGGAGGATCAGCGACCAAGACTGGCCTGGAACAACAAACCTATTGAAACAGGAAGAGAGAGAGAAAGGGAGATGGAAAGTGAGAGAAAAGCAGAAATGGAAAGACAAGAAATGAAGAAGAAAGTGGAACAGGCAGAAGAAACGATAAAAGTGTTAGAACGAGAGATTGAGAGATTGAAAGAGATTGAGAAGGAAATCATATTTGAAAGAGAAAGAGACGTGCGTATTGCAGAGAATGAGAAAGTCAAACTGGTTAACGAAAAGGTAAAAGAGTTAGAGAGAGAGGTTGAGAGACTGAAAGAAGATATGACAACAAAAGAGATTCAATACAAAATCAAATTTGAAAGAGCGAAAGAAGCGTTTAGAAGACAGAATGAGAGAGTGAAACAGGTTAACCAAAATGTACTAGTGTTAGACAGAGAGGTTGTGAGAATGAAAGAAGAGATTAGATTGAAAGACGAGACTGAACCAGAGAGAACATTTGATAGAGACAGAGAGAGAGAAAATGATTGGAGACGAAGTGAAGAGATGAAAAATAGAGTGGAGATGGAGACAGACCTCATCAATGACAAAAAGACGTCTGAATTGGAGGAAGTCTTCAAGAAAATCAAGGAACAGCAGATAGAATTAGAAAATATGGAAACAGACAAATATAAATGGAAACAGAACCAAATGGACATGGAGGAGAAGATGGAGGGTGAGCACAACAAACAGAAAGAGGTAGAAAGAAAGAGAATGGAGAAAATACCAAAACAGAGACAAGAAGAAGATGAGAAGAAGGAGATGAAGAGAGAAGAAGAGGAGAGACGCAAACAGAAGCACATAGAGATGGAAGAGGAAGAACGAGAGAGGGAGAAAGAAAGACAGAGAGAGATCAAAAGGAAGAGAATGGAGAAGAGACAGAAAATTATGGAAAGAGAAGAGAGACAGAGAGAGATTGAAAGAGAGATTGAACAGAAGCAAATAGAGATGGAAGAGGAAGAAATAGAGATGGAAAGAGGAAGAAAGATCAAAAGAAAGAGAATGAAAGAGAGAAAAGAGAAAGAGAGATCAAAAAGAAAGATAATGGAAAAGAGACAAAAATGTAAATCAGAAGAAATAGAGATGGAAGAGAAGAGACAGAAAGAAAGAGATTGAAAGAGATTGAAAGAGAGAAGAAGAAGAACTATGTAAACAGAAGCAAATAGAGATGGAAGAGGAAGAACAGAGAGAGGGAGAAAGAGAGACAGAGAGAGATCAAAAGAGAAAGAAGAATGGAGAAGAGACAGAAAATTATGGAAGAGAAGAAAGAGAGAGAGAGAAGAGAGAGATTGAAAGAGACAGATTGAAAGAAAGAAAGATGAAAGAGAGATTGAAACACAAGCAAATTGAGATGGAAGAGGAAGAAAGAGAGAGGGAGAAAGAGAGACAGAAAGATCAAAAGATTGAAAGAGAGAATGAAGAAGAACTATTTGAACAGAAGCAAAAAGAGATGGAAGAGGAAGAAAGATGTAAACAGAAGAAGAATGAAGAGACAGAGAGAGACAGATCGAAGAGAAAGAGAGACAGAGAGAGATGGGAGAGAAAGAAAGACGACAACAACAAGAGGAGAGAAAGATCATGTTTGAGAGAGATCAAGAAGAAGAAAATATATGGAAACAGAAGCAAATTGACATGGAGAAGGAGGGAAGAGAGAGGGAGAACAAGAGACAGAGAGAGATAGAAGAGATACACAGACGACAACAACAAGAGGAGAGACAGAAACAAAAGGAGAAGGAGAAAGAAAGGGAGAAAGACAATGAGAATCAGAGAGAGATGGAATTAAAAGATCAGCAACAGAAAGAGACGGAGAAAGAAAAGATGATTATGAGAGAAAGGGAGGAAGCAGGAAGAAGAAAGGAGGGGCAGAAAAATATTTTAGGGGAAATTGAGGGACAGAATGAACTGGAGATAGAACAGGAGAGAGAGATGGAAGAAAAGCAGGAAGTGATTAAGGAAGCAGAGGAAGAGTACAGGGAAAGAGAAGAGAGAGGAAAGGAAGTAAGCATGAAGAAACATGTAGTAGTTAATGTTAAAGCAAAAGCACGGGAAGTCTTCAATAGGCGTAAAGAGAGGAGGTTAGAAGTGTTGAAGGGGGAACGAGAACACATAGAAAGAGGACAACAAATCAGGAGGGAGAAGGAGGAAAGACGGCTGGAGATGGAAAGAAAACAGGAGAGGGCAAGACAACAAGAGGAGCAGGATAGAAAACGAGAGATTGAAATTGCTAGACAGAAAGAAATGTTGAGACTAAGAGAGGAGGAGAGGCAGAGAGAGGAAGAGAGAGAGGAGGAGAGAAAGAAAGCCATCAAATGCCATTTATCTTTAATTAGAGAGAGAGAAAAAATAATACAGGCAAAAAAAAGACAGGAGATGGTGGAAGAGGAAAGAAGGGAGATCCTTGAGTACAAGAGGGGTGACTTAGAGGAGGAGGAGAAGGAAGATGACAAGGAGGACATTCTCCCACCTGATAAAAGTATCAGAAGGAGAGCTGTGGGCTGGGTGAATAAAACATGGGAGAAGAGGAACCTCAAAAAGATAGAGAGAACGTATCAGAGAGAGGCTGAGGAAGGCCATAAGATCGTCCACATAGGTAAGACATGTTTTCCCTCTACTTATGACATCATCCTCTGTAGTCTCCTCTACACACATAAGTTCCACACCAGTCGTCATGTTGCATCAGTTCATAAAGAACACACACAAAAACATGTTTTGGGGGGGATCCGGGGGCTACTAGTGGCCATGGGGCCCTAAGCGATCACATATGCCCTGGCACTATACAAAGAATAGGTGCCAATCCTACCCACTTTGTAGAGAACATTGCTTTATTCTGGTACACATTTGCCATGCATGTTAAGATAATATCTGAATGAAATTGACTAACAAAATTAATGGGGGCTCACATGTTCAATTTAGGACCAGGTCAATTCGGGATGGGAATTATTGCACTTTATTGACACATTCCATGCCTTGCTCAACTGAAAAGAGTAAAGAATCATTGAGATCCAATTGTGTTTTCTATTCTTCATTCCCTGTGTCCATTACATTTAAGTTGATACCAGATCCACTAAGTTGAATGTAAACTCTACTTCTTCTCCCCTCCCAGCCATCCCTGGACACACAAGGCTAACATCCACCATGACCCGGGCAGAGAGAGAGAGGGAGAAGAGGAAGGAGCTGCTGAAGGCTGAGGAGAGAAGGAAGAAGATGGAGGATTTCAACAAGCAGTGGAGAGAGCGGTCCCTGCTTAAAAAACACACTCATCAACAACTGAAGGAGGAGAGGGAGAAGATGAAGGAAAAGTACCTGGAGCAGATTAATCTGGAGGCTGATGAGCAAATACAGAAGTTCAGCACCCAGTACATCACCCGGTGTCCAACCACCCAACACAGCCACGACTACAACCACGGTCAGGAATTGCCGGGGTGGGCGACAGGTCAACAAGTAAGCCAAGAGCCTGTTGCATCTGGAGATGGCCAGCAGGAGGGGCCAAGGAGGCAACAGGCATGGGCAGAGAACCAGGAGGGGAGTTCAGAGAACCAGCAGGAGGGGCCAGAGAACCATCAGGGGGGGCCAGAGAACCATCAGGGGGGCCAGACAGCCAGCAGCTAGAAGCTCCAGAAGAGGCTGAAACATCAGAGCCAATCTCCAAGACAAAGACAAAGAAAAAGCCAAGCATCTGGAAGAAAATTAGGATGAGGTAAAGAATGTTTAAACACCTATTCATGTTTTACACTGTTAATATACATGTCATCACTTTAAAAAGTGACATTATCCAAATGTGAGGGTTTAGTGTACATGCAACACACATGTAAATATATAGATACTTACCTGTCTCTGTGATGTCTTACAGCATTCCTGATGTACTGTCTGCCTAGAGCTGGAACTCAATGAAGCCACAGTTCCACTGAGGTTACGTTGGTAATTAAAAGTGTCGCCCAATAATTCCTCCTCCTCTTTAAGTCATCGAGCCACATTTCCTCCCCAAAACATTATAGTCTCCTCAAGCCAGCACGTATCCTCTTCATCAGGCAACAAACCATCGAAGGTCAGTGACCCTCCTCCCCAGAACAGATTCTCATCTTTATCCAAGTTGAATTCATCTCTGATCCCCACCTCTACAGTCCTAGAAAATATCCCGAAAATGGAAATGGTTTAAACAGAAGTCCTCCCCTCAGACCAGTGGCTCCACAGACCAGAGTTTCTCATCTTTATTCAAGTTGAATGCAACTCTGATCATTTCCACCAGGCCAGTGATGTTTGATGATGTCATTTTTATTAGCAAAGTTTTATTCTTTAATAAAAGCATTTTTTAAAAACAATATTGTTGTTACGGTGTGGATTGTTTTGTTATTTATTAGAATTGAAACATCCAGTAGTCATGGTAGATGTTAGACTTTCAATGAGACACCTAACATTCCATCAGTTTGATACAATGTGTGACATGTTATATTAGAGAGGAGTCCTCTATACACATCTATTTTAGACCATAGGAGAAATATCAGATTGAAATAGCTTCTCTAAGAATCTGAGGAGAGAGCAACAGTAGACGCATCGTTAGCTCTCCCACCTCCAGTTCAGTACTTGGGTCATTCCACCAATTGAGTACCTTTTGGGAGTGTAACTTTATATTTCCCCTAATTCTAACATTCTGTCATAAAGAGCACATGTTCAACTTAATATAAAACATGTTTCCCATCTCAAGAGTAACAAATACAGACTATAGCAAGTGCCTATTAAGGGCCAAATAAAGTGACAGGGTTGACTGTAACAGAGTTGACTATTTCATCTAGAATCAACCATAGATCCCCATGTGACAGGGGGAATGGAATGCAAGCTTACCAAACACATGTAAATAGTTTAAACATTTCTAGACTGTCTATCTATAGGTAACAGGGTTGTGGTGTTATAATTCACCCACCCAGTGGTGATTGCAGCATGTACATCTTGGTGGGGAAAACTCCCCCAAAATGTTTTAGATGAATGCCAGCAAAGCCACTACACAACACAACACTAAACAATACCTTAATTGCACTATAACTTTAACAAACGGTGCCCACAAACTGTTAGGGTCGACATAAAGCTGTCCCAACAGCAGAGGTTTCTCTACAGCACCATGGAGTCACGGCTTCAATAAGTAGTGAGTGCAGGAGGCGCAGAGAGCAGGGTAGTTCAAAAGATGTGGATCTTTAATATTCCCACAAAACCAGAGAGACGGTCACACCACACACACAAGGGAGCGTAAAGTCCCAGTCCAACCAAACCAGAGAGACAGTCACACCACACACACAAGGGAGCGTAAAGTCCCAGTCCAACCAAACCAGAGAGACGGTCACACCACACACACAAGGGAGAGTAAAGTCCCAGTCCAACCAAACCAGAGAGACGGTCACACCACACACACAAGGGAGAGTAAAGTCCCAGTCCAACCAAACCAGAGACGGTCACACCACACACACAAGGGAGAGTAAAGTCCCAGTCCAACCAAACCAGAGAGACGGTCACACCACACACACAAGGGAGAGTAAAGTCCCAGTCCAACCAAACCAGAGAGACGGTCACACCACACACACAAGGGAGAGTAAAGTCCCAGTCCAACCAAACAGAGAGACACACAACACAAGGGAGAGTAAAGTCCCAGTCCAACCAAACCAAACGGTCAGGGAGAAAGTCCCAGTCCAACCAAACCAGAGAGACGGTCACACCACACACACAAGGGAGAGTAAAGTCCCAGTCCAACCAAACAGAGAGACGGTCACGCCACACACACAAGGGAGAGTAAAGTCCCAGTCCAACCAAACCAGAGAGACGGTCACACCACACACACAAGGGAGAGTAAAGTCCCAGTCCAACCAAACCAGAGAGACGGTCACGCCACACACACAAGGGAGAGTAAAGTCCCAGTCCAACCAAACAGAGAGACGGTCACACCACACACACAAGGGAGAGTAAAGTCCCAGTCCAACCAAACCAGAGAGACGGTCACGCCACACACACAAGGGAGAGTAAAGTCCCAGTCCAACCAAACAGAGAGACGGTCCCAGGGAGAGTCCCAAACCAAACCAGAGAGACGGTCAAACAGGGAGCGTAAAGTCCCAGTCCAAAAACTGATCGGAAAAAGAAACCACAAGAATAATGTTGAAGGAATTCTAAATTCCTCTGTATTATTTCCCAATCAGAATTTAATACTCTGTCAATGCATTCGAAGGGTTTGTATGACCCAATATTTTTATAAGAATGGACAGAGCCCCGGTCTTAAAAGTCAGGTAACAGCGTTTAATTGAAGAGAGTACTGGTTACATACAAATTTTTCCACAGGTTATAAACTGAAAATGACGTCAGCGTTTTCTAAATGTTCTATCTCTTCATGACACTAGTAGAGAGGCCCTATAGTTCTCGAGCCTTCCCTCCTCTCCTGAAGCCAAGGTCAGTCAGTGTAGATAAGCATTCTAGACATTTTCTGATAGTGATTTATTGATACAAGTGGCGCGTGCTGGCAGTCAACCACGTAACCTCCCACTCTGCTCCATTCAGTGTTGTTGTTTATGTATGTAGCTAGTGAGCTAAGCTGTAGCATTAACAATGTCTTTCAAAAGGAGACAACTCACAAATGTGGAAATTCTGGAGATTTTTTAAAAATTCTGACAATGAGTCTGAGTATGAAAGTCAGGAATCAGATTCTGACAGTGACCGTGAGGAGCTGCCCCCCAACCTTGTAGCCATTGAGAACCCTGAATCTGAATTTCCCTTGTCCACTGAGGAAGTACCAGGTCCCTTTGAAGATGCTGGTGGTGAGGGAGGCAGACCGACAGTGGATGAAGTACAGGAGTTCTGTGGTAGCTGGAAGGCCACCAGTCATTTCACCCCACCTGGCCCTGCTGTCTGCTTTGACGAGTCCCAGACTGGAGTGCAACGCCCCTTGCCATTTCCAACTGAGGCAGAGTGCTTCAAGTTGTTTCTGACAGAGGAGCTGGTGGGAGAGATAGTTGAGGAGACCAATCGCTATTCCTTAGAGCTACAGGAGAAGAGAGAGCCAGGAGTGAGGGGGAAACTCGCTAAATGGGTGACAACCACAATTAGTGAAATGTATACCTTCCTGGTGACAGTCCTTCTCATGGGAATAGTAAAGAAGAACTCCCTAAGGGAATACTGGAGCACAGATCCTATGTTTGCAACTCCCTTCTTTGCCTCCCTCTTTTCCCAAGATCGCTTCCTAGTTCTGCTGCGATGCCTGCATTTTGTCAACAATGCTACTGCCATCCTAAATGACCCGTTACACAAAATAAGAAATGTTCTTATCAGCCTGACATCAGCATTTGGTCTTTGTGCCATACAAGGACCTATGCATTCATGAGTCCCTGATGTTATGGAAAGGTAGGCTGGCGTTCCGTCAATATATTCCCTCCAAAAGGCACAGGTTTGGAGGCAAGGTCTTTGTCATGTGCGACGTGAAGACAGGATTTGTCCAGGATATTATAGTTTACACAGGGTCCACCACTGACATCAAACATTATGAGGGGCTTGGGGTGTCAGGGTCCGTGGTGATGACCATGCTGGCTCCTCATCTCGGCAAGGGACACACTTTGTACGTGGACAATTGGTACAGCAGTCCCACACTCTTCCAGCATCTGCTCTTGTAGTAACATTTTAACACATGTAATAACGCATTCACTGACTGTTGTCTGCCTGTGGCCTAAGCATGATAAAATAGCTTGCACACTGTGTCATAAACCTTCCCCTCCCCCTGTCCTTCTGTAGATACTAAGCGCACTGGTACTACCCCGTACGGGGGGCTGACTGAGATAACATATACACTGAACATAAACACTGAAATTCCTAAACATACACTCGACCCCCTTCGGGATGGGCTCCAAAGACAAAGAACTCTGTCAAGAACCAATGGGATACGGACATCAGGCTGGAGAGGACTGTCTATCACCTACAAGCAACCTACCAGAAGCCAGGACTACCAGAATCTACCTACGTCATTCTATGTATAAATTCTCATGCACAACATATTTTGGGGCGCGTTCCAGGGTCTCTCTCTGAGTCAATTGAACAGCCCGTGCACGCCTGAGCAATACTTTTTCACTGAATAAACAGCCTACATATATTTTATTCCACCGTGTCCTGGTTCATGACCGAGTCCAGTTCCTCCAATCTTATCATCAACACTCTCCAACAGCACAGGGGCCTGTGGCACAGTCAGGTCGAACAGGAAGGGGATGCCGGCATTCGGATGCAGGAAGATGCAGAGAGGGGAGGTGGAGTTCCAGGAGAACGGTCAACAGCTGGCAGTAAAGTGGCATGACAAACGAGACGAGACGTCCATGTCCTCTCCACTGTCCACACAGCAACCATGTCGGCCACAGGGAAGGTGGACCACCTGACCGGAGAGAGATTGATCAAACCAGATTGTGTGCTTGATTATAACCTCAAAATGGGGGCTGTGGATAAGGCAGACATGATAAACAGCTTTGTGGAATGCACTCGGAAAACGACCAAGTGGTATAAGAAGATATTTTTTCCATCTGATCGACACTGCTGTCCTCAACGGCAGCATAGTTCACCGCCAACTAACAGGTGAGATGATTACTGAACAAGGTATTTTTGTAATTGGATGTACAGTTCACATACAAATCCATTATGCAATTATAGTGACAATATCTCACCCACCTACCCACTGCCTCATCATCCTCTAACTTTCCTCATCCTCCCCACTCCTTCATAGGTAAAGTAATTACCTACCAAAAATACAGAGAGAACCTCATGAGAGAGCTGCTGGAGGAGCACCACACCCCTCGGCGCCCATCCACTGGGGGCCGTCCTGCTGTAGACAATCCCCTACGCCTCACTGCACGACATTTTCCCTGCAAAGTCCCTCAAACTGCTTCTCAAGGTAGTCGCACACGGAGGCATTGCAAAGTCTGCCTGTCTGGCGCCAGGAGAAGTAAGCAGAGGAAGATGACAAAATACATGTGTCTAGCTTGTGATTACACCTCTATGTATTTCACCATGCTTTGAGGAGTATCACATGCTCAAGCATTATTGAGCACATCTGCAGCAATAAGTGACTGACTGACCTTGACAGGTGACCAGCCATGATACTATGCCTTTAGAGATGGGGGTGGAAATGCAGTTGTTGTTCAGTCACTGCATGGATATTAAATATGTGTTATGCATATTCAGTTTTTTGTCCTCTAGTAAAACAAGTTGTTGAACTACCAATACTGCAATAAAATAGATGAATATTACATATGGCATATGTGTTTTCATCCAGTACAACTGTTAAGGAGTGTACGTTAGCATACAAAAGCTGTCCTCATTCTTCAGCTCCAGTTATGATATTGGCAAATAATGTTTCTGGTTTCTGAAAGTACAGAATAAAGAGGAATTATTCATTAGAATACAATATAAGGATATAGCAATAAAACAATACTACAAAGAAGTAACATAATAAACACTGCTATAAAAAAATAGTTTATTGCATTGACAAAATCACAGATTTGAGTTATAACAGTAAGAAACTAACTTTTGGCTCCACAAGGGGGCAAGGCAGGGCAGAACAGAGCTATGCTGAATAGACCAAATAAACAAACCATGGTCATATTTTTTATTTATTTAACTAGGAAAGTAATTTAAGAACAAATTATTATTTACAATGATGGCCTACACCGACAACGCTGCCAAACTCAGACAACGCTGGGCCAATTGTGCGCTGCACTATGGGACTCCCAATCACAGCCAGTTGTGATACAGCCTGGATTTGAACCAGGGTGTCTGTAGTGACAAATATATTATGCTCCATACTAGCACTGAGATGTAGTGCCATAGACCACTGCGCCACTTGGGAGTCATAAGGCCAGGGTTCAAAATACAACACATCTGACGCAACTAGCATTGTTTTACATAGCTAATGAAGAATGTGGCTACATAAGCAACTCTATAAAGGTTATAAAATGAGTAATGTTACAGGCTGTGATGAATATACACAAATATATTATGCTTACATACAGTATGCTACAATAGAAATGTGGAATAGAAAATGTGAACACGTTGCAGATCCTGTTCTGGGGGAGATGAGCAAATGTCTGCAGACGTGAACTGCACAAACAATTGGGAATTGCTTGGGGAATTTTGTCCGTGTCAGAAATGTCCCAAAAATTTAATTATCTGCAAAAGTAAAAATGACTATTTTTATGTGAATGAATGAGGAGGCGTAACACACCTAAATTCAAACTGTTTTTAGAAAATAAAAACTTGTTTGAAAATCATTTGAAATTGAAGTTAAAACAACCTATAAATATAAACAGGCTGTGTGCTTTAGTTTGAGGACAGCGCGGATAAAATGTACTGTTACGTATCAATCACATTCTGGAATGGAGAGAACATTCTAACATAAAAAAACTCCCGCTGGGGCATGTTAGAGATATTTGGAACTCACGCATGAAAGGGTTAAATACCCTAACATGGTTCCACACAATGGAAACAGTGCTCAAATTCACTGGTGTTACATAAACAATCAAACCCGGAATCGACCACCATCAGAATCCATTATCACGATGTTTTACGATACAGACATCCAGTCTCCCTTTCCCATAGCCTAATACAATCCAAATAAACGCCACAAATCTTATGATGCCCACCTAGCGTATCAGCTGCTAGTTTTTACATCCAGTCTCCCTCTCCCATAGCCTAATAATTCTGATAATCCCTTCACATCATTTTTTAAATCTCTCGATCTTTCATGTAACTCATTCAGTCTATCTTCAAATTGTCATCCCAAAATATTTTATACACTGCCATACACTCAAACCACTGTGTTAAACGTGCACTGTCCCTTTAAGATAAGACATATACTTGTTCCCCGTAATGAAAAACAGATAGTATTTTTAGAATACGTTAACTTCTTGTTCAAATTCCCTGGCGTTACCTAACCAAAAATCAATATTTAGCTCCTTTAAAAAAAATGAATTTGGAACTTTTAGCCACTTTTGAAAAGCAACTCTAAGCTATAATGCACGCATTTTCCCTCTAAATGCCACACCCCTTTTCTCTGTTTAAATGTGAAGAACGATGTTGTTCGACGTAAAACGACGCCACAAATCTGCCTGCCTCTGTAAAATATATATTCCCTATTCAGATTGAGTTCAGTTTTAAATTCTAATCAACAGAGTAAAACCAACCCAACTTCTCAACTTTCTATACCCAAACATTTAAATGTACCATGTTTTGTGCTAAATTTATCGTATGTCAGTCGATTCATAGCACGAAGTTGTATCGTATCTCTCCGTTATTCCCTACCTTTAACTTTAGGTGACTTTCTCTTCTATGATACATTTATTTAAATACGACTCCCATCTCAATACATTATTCCACCAGATCATTTTGGGCATGTTAGTGTTTAAATACTGGAGAGTCGAGACCAAATCACGGGCGCTGGACAGAGTGGATTTCAGTTGTAACAAAAGGCAGTTTTAATGAGTTAAAAGATATCTTGTCCCGCAGTTTTACGTGCACGGATCTAGTTCATATAACTCGATAAGGAGTCAGGTGAAAAAGAGAGCTTATACAAAGGTTTCATTCATTTTTATACATAGAATAAAGTAGGTAGAGTCTTGTCGTGTTGGTCTTCTAACTGGTCCCAAAAGGTTGGAGGCGGACCTGCTCTTGCCAGAGCAGGAGCCCCCATTGGTGCACAGCAGTCTTCTGTTCTGGGCACCCGACCAGTAGAAGGGGTAAAGTGTGTTTATACTAGGAGATGTTTGTGTCAGGGGTTCGTGAGGTAGAGGGGCAGTTTACTATGGCTGGGTGTATGTGTTCATGCGATGGAATGTCTTTGTTTCCTGGGGTCGTAAGACAACAAAGCTGAGGGGATAGTGTTAGGGGGTAGTTTTATTGCTGGCTGTGTGAGCTAGTTCCGGTTTTAGCAGGGGTACGTAAGATGACTTGAGTCAGGCGGTTTGGCTTGGCGCTGTATAATATATGAACTATGTATATGAATGTTTACATATATATATAGATATATATAACAGGCAAAATAGCGTATTACATCGAAATTGTCTCGCCATTATTTTTAATGCCTTCTTTTTTCAATTCCATCTAAAACACATAATAAACGTTCAGTTCATATCTTTTACAAACACTAGCGACCATATTTTTTCTCAGGCAAAACATACAAATATATGAATTACAATTTAATATCAGTTTTAGTTACCCGCCTCGACTGGGAACCGAACCGTGGATTGCCGTTGGTAAGACTGCTGCGCTCACCACTATACCACCAACACTGGAACTGACTAAGATTCTCCGCAAATAGACCCATCTTCTCTGTTTAAATGTGTAACTCTGGCCTCTGGACAACAGAGAGCCCTAATTTAATGACCCAAAGTTTTCCCCCAGTTAGGATTCTCCTTAATAAGCTCTCTTTGTATCTGACCCTTCCTGTTTTTTTTACCCGATTGTCGCCTCTGATCTTCCCCTCAGTTAAATTTACAACCTTGTTGACGACGTTTGCAGGGAGTGTTACACTCCCGGGCGAAATGTCCAATTTCGTTACAATTAAAACATTTTATATTTTTCTTTTGACTCACCTTATCCAGTTTTCTCAACTTTATTCCCTTCTCTAACTCCATTATACCTCCCTCGGCTTCAGCAGGATCCACATACATGGGTGGTAATTTCACAGGTAGCTCCTGCAGCCGTATTCTTACAACCACTATTTCGTCGACTGGATTATCTCTGTATTGTTGGTATAATCGAGGAAGATATAGTTTGTTACCCTCACCTCCACCCAATTGGTTAACTTTTTCATCTGCGGGAGCGGAGGGCAGTGCCTCTTGAGTCTTGTCAGATTTAAACATTTTTCCTGCGCCTCCAAATCTCTTTTTTGCTTCCGAAAGCCAAACTCCGGCTGTGTATTCTGCTTTTTTCACATTCCTTATGTATCCGTTTTATAAGTGATTCCAGCTTTTCTACATTTAGACGGCCATCAAAATCGTATTTCTTTCTCCATCTTAGACCAAAATCAATGTTTCTCTTGTCTCTCTGTTCCATATTATGCTCGTCTCCCGTTAGTTCCGGCTCTTCATTTGAGGCATTTCCACCCATTCTTAATCCTTACCGTTACTAGTAGCTATGGTATTTAATCACTTATCTATGCCTTACTAATTTAATTTTAAATTCTATGTGCGTGTCTTTCTACGAGTTAGCAATTTACCGTTACTTAATTACTTTATTATGTGTGTGTCTCTTTAAAGATAGTCAGTATTTATTTTCCTTCCTGTGAACCACGTCCATAGAAGACGTTTGATCGGACATTACATTTCACCCGTAGGATATTCTTTTTGGGACTTTCAACGTTAATGTCTCATATCTCACTACTCTAGACTAAGTTAACCTGTTGCTTCTACTCGGGACGCTTGCGTCCCAACTAGAGCTCTGGAAATGCAAATGCGCTACGCTAAATGCTAATAGTATTAGTTAAAACTCAAAAGTTCATTAAAATACACATGCAGGGTATCGAATTAAAGCTACACTCGTTGTGAATCCAGGCAACAAGTCAGATTTTTAAAATGCTTTTCGGCGAAAGCATGAGAAGCTATTATCTGATAGCATGTAACACCCCAAAAAACCCACAGGGGACGTAAACAAAATAATTAGCATTTCGGCGTTACACAAACCGCACAATAAAATAGAAAACATTCATTACCTTTCACCATCTTCTTTGTTGGCACTCCTAGATGTCCCATAAACACTATTTGGGTCTTTATTTAGATTAAATCGGTCCATATAAAGCCTAGATATCGTTATATGTAGACTGTGTGATAAACGAAAAAACATTGTTTCAAAACGTAACGTCATTTTTTTAAATTCAAAAAGTCGACGATAAACTTTCACAAAACACTTCGAAATACGTTTGTAATGCAACTTTAGGTATTAGTAAACGTTAATAAGCGATAAAATTCATCAGGAGGCGATGTAAAGATCATTAGCTGTCCGTCTGGAAAAATGTCCGGCTAGAAACTCAACGAAAATATCCGGTCCTAGACCTAAGGAGATACGGTGCCCTGCATGTGTTTGACCAAGAAAAAACTCGAAGGGAAATGACAAGACTCTAGACACCGTGTGGAAGCTGTAGGTACTGCAACCTCAGTCAATTAATTGTGGTTCACCTTTATCAATGGGTTCAAGTAGCGCATGGATATATTTTCCCATTTTCAGTGATCAGTTTTTCCTGTGCTTTTCGATGTAAATGCCGTTCTGGTAAAGCCACAGCAGTGATTTAACCAGTTTTATAAACGTCTGAGTGTTTTCTATCCACACAGACTAAGCAAATGCATATACTATATTCCTGGCATGAGTAGCAGGGCGCTGAAATGTTGCGCGATTTTTAACAGAATGTTCAAAAAAGTAGAGGGTCGACTTAAGAGGTTAACCTCATCCTTTGATATTAATTTCTTTCAGCATTGTACAGGTTCAATTATTCTGTTCGCCTAGAATTACCCTGCCTTCTCACCAAGCCTAATTTATCCTCACCTGTTTTATATATATATATATCTATCTGCTACTTCTTGATAGTCAGACTACTTCCCATATACAGATAGACTCAGGTTCAAACTTTATTTAGGTATGTTTTTTGAATTAATGGCTATCCTATTTGTACGGAACAAGCGTCCTAATTCTCCAATGCGTACTATATCTCTCCTTAATAACCTTCTGTCTTGCAAAACCAGGATTTATTAAACTCTAGTTTATTTATGGTATTGCACCTTACCACAGGTAAGTTTCCTTCCTATCGATTTTGGTTAAAACCCAAGGTAGAAACCCATTTTATTTGTTCAGAATATTCAAGCACCTATTATTGATCAAATCCAACTCCTTTATAACATTTTAATCAATAAATATCCTAAATAATCCCTCCCAAATTCGAGATTAAAGGCTACTGACCTGCTGCCGACTGGGAAAAGCACTGTTCGTTTGGATCTGTCACCGTACCCATCTGGGTTAAACACCGGCCTGTTTTTAACCTCAATCCAGAAGAAGCCAGGTCTTTTTTTTATTTTTTTTACGTGCACGATTTTTCCGGCGTACGACCTCCAGATGGCAGGGACGGATTTTTAGATCCCGGCTTCGAAGGACCAATTGTTGAAGGAATTTAATTCCTCTGTTTTAATACCCAATTAAACACTGTCAATTCATAAGAATTTGTAAGACCCTTATTTTATAGGAATGGACAGAGTCCGGTCTTAAAAGTCAAGTAACAGCCTTTATTCAAAAGAGTACTGAGTTCATACACATTTTACCACAGGTTATAAACTGAAAATGACATCAGCGTTTTCTAAATGTTCCGTCTCTTCTTGACACTGGTAGAAAGGCTCTATAGCTCTCAAGCCTTCCCTCCTCGCCTAGAGCCAAGGTCAATCAGTGTAGATAAGCATTCTAGACAGTCTGGATTCATAGTTCATTCATTTGTACCAAGGAACAGACCGTCATTGTTCTAAACTCTTGACTACATTCACTACATTATATTCAATACTGGGAGCAAGAGAGAAAATTCATACATGTACAGTAGCACAATAGTATTCGGATTAGTCAGTCCTGATTGAAATGTATACATAATTAGTCAACATTGATAAAAATTCCCTTAACATTAACTGATTCCATAGGTGTGATGTCTCCACTATTATTCTACAACGTAGAAAAAGGTTGAAAAAAATAATAATCCTGGAATGAGTAGGTGTGTCCAAACGTTTGACTGGTACTTGTTCAATTAATTAGATTAATATTATGGGGTTTCTATTCCATGAAAAACAAAGAACCTCTGAGTAAATTCAGACCGTCTCGCTCTCGGAGCTCACACTGGACGGTCGGACCAAGGAGTAGGGTTGATTTGAGCGTTCTGGCCTTACAACGGCAGTCAAGCACCCAAGCTAACGTTGGCTACCCTGCTAGCAACTTCCAGACACAAATAAGACCACTTTGATCATTTTACTCATCCTAGCAGAGCTGGTTAGGCAGTTTCCGTGTTAACCAGAGCGTTGGTGACTGTGTTGCTGGAAACAATTTAATTGAGCTTTTTTTTGCCAACGTTTACTGACACCGGCAATACAGGTAAATGTATTATTCTGCGCTCTGAAATCGGATTGATAGCCAGAGCGAATTTACGAAAGCACCCTAATGTCCATTGAGAATACACAATGACTATTACATTTAGCTAAGCTAAGAATGACGGGAATAATCAAGTCAATAAACGTTAGGTAGTTAGATAGCCTATAGTTAATACACTGTCAAGTTTGATGGATAACTACTAACATTAGGTAGATAGCTAACATACCGGTACATACAGCTGTAATGATATGCTATGTGGTTCGTAAGGACAACATAGCTAACAAATTGTCAGCCACCATAACGTGGTTCGTAAGGTACCTTCGTAAGGTACCTTATTTGAAAAGTCATTACTATTGCTACATTGTGTAGCATGCTACCACAGGGACACGCTCTATCGACTCTGTGGCTTGGGCATGCTTTTGGTGCAGTCGATAGCTCGCTGGATTTCGGGCAAGAAGTTTGAGGGTTGGAAACCTTCTCCCTGCTTGTTTCATTTGATGTTGTGCACAATGATCAGTTTATTATTTGGTTTATATTGCCCATTCATTGTCAGTTAGAGACACCTTAGTGCATTGTGACCCAAAAGCATAATCAGTGCTCTAAATCCCCCTTGGTCATGAGGGCAAATCTGGTCTGTGATAGGACGGGTGTTTTCACACCTAGCTCGGCTATTAGACTATTCTTTAGTAAAGGTTGAACAGCCTATTGTTCAGCTATTAGCCCCCCTCCCCAACTTGCAACAAATGGATGTATTTTTGTCAAGAGCAAATCTCCCAAAATTATTTATCTGAAAGCAACTTTCTTATTTTCAAACCAAAATATTTTTTCTGACAGCAACAACTAGGCTTCAAAGTTCAACATTTTTTTGGCAATCAAATATTTTGTTATAAAGCATTTTTTCCTAAAAATATTTAGAGAACAAAACTTCATTCATTTTTTCCTAAAAATATTTAGAGAACAAAAAAAATGTATTTGAAAACAAAACTCCAATTTAATTTCGCTATCAACCACCCTTTGGTCAGTTTGGCTACAACCAATACTGTTCATCCTTTCTTTCCGACACAAAGGAAGTCATAGCAGACACCTACGAAGAAGGACTGTGTGATGATGGCATCTCAGCTAAGCAGCATGTAGTCTTCCGCCATTGGCTCACTGGGCGTTCTTCCGCCCAACTTTTACATAGCTAGTAGTTAGCTCACACGATTCAGTGTCGGTTCATAACATTGTACTATATTACATTCATACATAGCGTAGAATGATAAATCATGCAATTATCATTCTCAAGCTAACCGAAAGCATTTACCTACAAACGCCTGTTCTCGCCATTTTCAGTTGAATTAATCTTTTAACTTTCTTTTATGGCGACTCATAAGCAGGCCATGTCCTATTTGTTTCATAGTCGATATATAATCATATTCCATGAAACGGTTCACTTTAAAAAATGTTTTTTTTTACAGGAGGATGAAAGAACATAATTTGTCTGTCAGGGAATCTATTCTGATATGTCAGATGGAGAGTTAGACCAGAAAGTCAGCCCCATTAAGGCAGGGATGCACCATGCCAGCTTTAAGATGGTCAGAGGAAGTCTTTAAGATGGGCCATCGTGTGCAATGGAGAAGAGTTAGGGAGTCTCTGCAGCGTGTAGATGGTGCAGGTATCATTGCCAGAATGATCCAGCTTCGTTGCATTGCTTGGTTAAAATACTCTGTACCTGCTCCCCTGTCTCTCGAACACATTGATACAAATCCTAAATTGATGAGGTACTAAGATATATAATGTCTCCCTCATTATATAAGTTATTTGAACTTTTTGATTCTTATAAGACATTTTCAATGATGTATGAAATTGGAGTTGTTCTTCGTCAACTGGTTATACATAAATAATGAAGCAGTTTAAACATTTCACTTTTAATTCCAATGCTTTTTTTCAACATACAAACAGGTAAGTATATTATTTTGTATGCATATTGCATATTTCCCATCACCTAATGACAAATTCGATATGATTGGTCATATAAAAATCTTGGGACCCAAATGCATAATGAGTGCTCTATCTCCCCCTTGTGGTGGTCTGGCGCAATGACGCCGTGACGCTGTGTACCTCAAGTCCTGCAGTATAAGCTCACAACTTTTAAAGGACGAACCACTGTAATGAATATAACCATTTGTTCAGCACTTTTGAAATGTACAGCGACAGAATTCAGAACATGGGCCGTTATTACAGCATTATCCCTGTACACCAAATCAGAACCACAGGATGAATAAAGCGGGCATATAAGCAGACAATGAAAGCTCTTATAATATTCGATGATTACATTTCTCTAAAACAGGCTATAGTCTAAATGTGCACCACCAAGTCAGAACAGTATTTACATTGTTTGCAAACTTATACGTGCCACATGTTAATGCCAATGTTTTGCTAAACACGTGGGGCTCAAAACCTGCCCTGAATGATGGCTCGCCACTGACAATACTATAATCAAAGATGACTCTATGATGAATACATTATTATTAAAAGACGAGCTCACCCTTTTTATTGGTCAATCAAAATGTAATGATTCAATCATACAGTGTTTTACAACGGTGAAGTTAGTTTTATAATAAAGATTCAGACTTTACTCTTCAATACCTCATATAATATGTATATATATCAATGTAATACCTCTTCAACGGAACATGCAAGAATGATATTAATGTAATATTCTAAATCGGCTGATGATAGTGAATAAGTTACACCCCTTGTTTTTCCAATTATTTACTTTTGAGGTGAAACGTAGCTAAAAATGTACTATCCTCTGCTCAGTGGGTTAAGGGACCGTCTTAAAACTGCAACTCCTACTGTTGCTTGTAAATTAAAAATGTCAATACCTTCTCAACTACAAGACAGTACTAAAAACAATTTGACATTGTAAAGAGACCTCTTCTTTCGAACGCAATTAGTTGAACTTTGTTTGACTTCATCTATAAAATGTCAAATAAATCACTTTACATAAAAGTAACTTCCAAAAACATCAATATCTTCTACCCCATAAGACTTTCATGAATACAACCGACTATTATTGGTTAAGGGACCTCATCCCTCCAATCAACAATTACTTTTGTATTTTCTTATTTTAGCGATTTTACACACCCAAATCTAACTGCCTGTAGCTCTGGCCCTGAAGCAAGGATATGCATATTCTTGGTAGCATTTGAAAGGAAACACTTTGAAGTTTGTGGAAATGTGAATTGAATATAGGAGAAGAAAATACAAAGAAAAA
This sequence comes from Oncorhynchus nerka, assembly GCF_034236695.1. Taxonomy (NCBI): domain Eukaryota; kingdom Metazoa; phylum Chordata; class Actinopteri; order Salmoniformes; family Salmonidae; genus Oncorhynchus; species Oncorhynchus nerka. Next base: position 78,688,443 of record NC_088413.1, on the reverse strand, counting down.
ACTACTTTTTTTCCTAACACCCTCTTTGAAATGCAACAGAATGGTCCCAGTTCCAGCCATCACTCTGGTTGTAATTCCGTTGGTGGCCACAAGATGGCACCAGTGTATGTGCAAAGTTTCAGACGGATAAGTTGATGTACGAGCGAAGTCAACCAGGTACATTTGGGCAAATCGTGAAGAGACATTTGCATTCATATTACATTTTTCTGTAAGAATATCGTCAAAACTCTATACTTGGACTTTGATTTAGCTTTTCCAGTATTAGTAGCCATATTATAACTTCAACATTTGCAAAACAACCAGTTTTCATAACTTCATAATTCTGAATGTTCTTATAATTTTTGTCCAAAAGGAAAATGCTGTCGTACAAAGTTAGTAGCTATATTTGATGGCAGAAACAGGGTTTCCCGAAAAGCTAACGTTAGCTGACTGGGTCCCTAGCTGACATTATTTGTTTCCCCAGAGCCATTTGCTTTTCTAGTTAAGAGTCTAATGTTAGCTAGCTAACATTGGACCTGGTTGCTTAGCTCCCAGCACTGTGGCATTGTTGCCACTTTGTTCATTGTTGTTTAACTAGCTAACGTTAGCTGGCTGGCTCATTAGCTAAAGTTACGTGACGTGTGTGGTCTTAAACATTGTTTACCTAGCTAGGTAGCTAGCTATATGTCTAAAGCTAAAGTGTAATTCCCTAACGGACGTTATTATATATTTCTCAGAGCTGTTTGCTTCTCTAGTTAGAGCCTAATGTTAGGCAGTTGGAATTTTGTTCATTGTTGTTGCACTAGCTAACGTTAGCTGGCTGGCTCATTAGCTAACATTACCTAACGTGTGTACAACACCCGTTGAATATGGCCGGGGTCAGTAAACATCTGCAAAAAAGCATAATGAAATTGTTGCCAGCAGAGCTTGTTAGGCTGTTTTCATGTTATCCAGAAGTTAACAAATCATCGGCCAGAGTCAAGTGTGCGGTCAGAGATGGGTGGGGCTAAAGCTGAAGAGGGTGTGAACGATGCTGAATGGGTGTAGACAAAGAAGAGCTCTTCACTAGATACCAAAACATTCATAAGCGATTTTTCTCAAAAGTGAGTTTACAAGTTGATCATCTTTCAAAGCAGAATGACTTTCCCATTGATCCTCAAATGCAGTGTATGATGTACCATTTAGTAACTCTGAGTCTCTACTTTTATCCAATGTAAAAAAAAACTGTTTCACATTTTGCCTCATAAAACTGCATCCGGGTGGTGAGTCACATTTGGCTCCCTTAAAGTGATAATCCACCCCAGGAATAAAAAAAAAATCATGAAACTCCTGTCAATTTGGTGAAAGCCTATGGGTGACAGGTAGCCTAGTTAACAGCGCTGGGCCAATAACAGAAAAGTTGCTGGTTTGAATCTCCAAGCTCACTAGGTGAAAGATCTGTCGTTGTGCCCTTGAGCTAGTCACTTAACCCTATTTGCTCCTGTAAGGCACTCCTTGAGAAGAGTGTCTGCTAAGTGATGTAAATGTTTGTTCTATCAGTGGGTAAAATAAACATTTCCTACATGATTTAACTTCTAAATGGTCAGGAAATCGTACAGGAACGCATCATAGCGACATTGTTATCCCTATCTCCAGTGAGAAGAACTCACTGTCACATTTCATAACGCTTTTAAAACAATTACCGGGACTCCAGATTCCCAAATCAACCAATATATGGTATGGGCATACTTGTCTAGAACACATCCATATGTTCATATTGTCATGACAAAGTATATATTTGGCTTAGATGTGCTCAATCTAAACAGTGTAGTAAATTATTCAACTCACTTTCTCCTTCAAATACCATCTCCCAATGAGCCCTGTGTGTCTGTGGGGAAGGCTGTTGCTGCCATAGCAACGTACTCTGCACTCGCTCTGGCCTGAGATGAACTGTTGAACTTTGTGATTGATATAGTGCAGTTTGTTTAGCCGATGATCCAACTAGTATTGAGAATTTTTCCATAAAATATGTGGTAATTAATTGCAGAAGAGCTAGCAAGATGAGTGCACTCTGTGTGCACACCATTAGACATGCACCTGTCTGGGGAGTGGACATGACTGTTTATATTTGTAACTGTTATGGCCTAATATATACTGTTGCTATGGTTACATGTAGCGGGTTTTTATATGTACCACAGGAGAACCAAGAAATGAAGAGCGACACCACGGCTGTCTTTTTGGCTTTTATGTCGATCTGCAATAGTATTGTGAAAAGACAGGACAGGAACACATCAGTCTCCAATGCACCATCTGACAAGTTGTTCTGTCTCAGTGTTTTCTCAGACTGAGGAGAACGGGAGCTACGGGTTGTACCAGGGTGTTAGTAGGTGACGCAAGCACCCAGATGAAATAAAATACATTTAATGAAACAAAACCCCAAAATGTTAAACATAATTCAGCTACTGTAGTTCCCTACTTAACATCAACAGGCAGCACCAGTAGCGCAACCATTAAAAATAGACACCAAAAGTAAATTTCCTGGCGATCATAGCGATCTGACTCCCCACCTGCTGTCTGAACTTGGAATATTCCTGTTCGCGGGCTTGGGCCACTGACCCCCAACCTGGTTGTTCTGTTCTGCCCTGTGTACTATTCTAAACATTTTAAGTTTGATGGAATGACCTTTTTAACTCTCCTACATACTGTGACTGTCCTGAGTTTTTCTGAACCGTCTCAGTGCTTCTCCTTCCAATAGGGCGCTTTGCCTTTAATTCCCAATTAAGGAATTGCTATTTCGTATGCAGGTGACTAACTTACTGCTAATTACATGGCTACAACTCACAGTAAAGCCTGTGGGGTCCCCTACAGGATAGCTCCCACATTACACACAATCTCCTTTTAATTTTAACCGAACACTGTGTGCCCGAAGAAGATCCTACGATGATGGACAGACAACTGAGCCAATGGCGGAAGACTACAGACTACAACCAGCTGAACCAATCCGGAGATCCGATCTTCCTAGGGTCAACCTACTTTCTGTGACGTATATAAGAGCTGTGCTGACTGTTTACGCTCTCTGCCTGCCGTTCCACACGAACTAACGGAAGAGCCGTAATTACGTTGTAATACATATTTTCACTCTGAATAAACTGTTTACTTGTCATAAAATTTACCACTTAGTCTGAATCGATCCTTGACCGGCTCACCCATCTACATATCCAATTGCTAACAGAAATGGTACGCAGAGGATGGTTAACTAACGGTCCAGTCGAAGCGAGCAGATTGGGTGTGAGAGAGGGGGTGAGCGCGTGGAGAGGAAGATCCGAGAAGGACGGGTGATTTGATTCTCGGGGGGTGGACAACAATTCTACTCAACTCGGGAAACTGATCTAAAGGTGCACCATAAATAAGGTAAGCAAAACCTGTTAAATCAAACTTTGCATATTGTCGTATAGTCTGCCTAAATTTTGATCAGTATTTCCGAGTAAGTATGAATTCTTGTGTAAATTTATAATTTGCTGACGAGTCGAAAAGAACAGTGTAAGTGAAGATATGTAGAAACAAGCCAGCGACGGCTGGTGTGATATGAATCAATGATGAGATATCAGTCACAGTCTGATAGCTTTCAATGATGAGAGATCAATTAAAGGCCTAAAAAGTTCCAATAGGGATCGGACATATATATAAATTCAGTTCCGATAGGGGTTGGACATGCGCATCAATGCTGATAGGGGTTAGTGCGATAGGGATCGGGAATAGAGATCAGTCAGAAACCTAACGCCGAGGGGGAGAGATTGCAATTTTGTCCTGTGTATCGGTAGAGGCTAGTCTGAGAAATTCACTGATAAGAGTCGGGAATAGAGATCAGTCAGGGGATAGTTAGCTACTATTCATTAAACCTAACGCCGAGGGGAATTTTGTCCCGTGTACCGGTAGAGGCTAGTCTGAGAAATTCACTGATAAGAGTCGGGAATAGAGATCAGTCAGGGGATAGTTAACCACTATTCATTAAACCTAACGCCGAGGGGAAAAAATTGCAATTTTGTCCCGGGAATCGGTCGAGGCTAGACTGATAAGAGGTTCACCGATGGGGATCGGCTTTCAGGGGACAGAGAGATAACGTGTATTAATTCTGATAGGGGTTAGTGTGATATAAATCAGGAATAGAGATCGGTAAGGGGATAGTTAATTACTATTCATTAAATCTGGCACCGATGGGGGAAATGGTAATTTTCTCCTGCGACCCGGCACGGCTCAGTCCGATAGAAATTTACTGATAGGGATCTGCTTTCAGAGGTCAGAGAGATAACGTGTATTAATTCTGATATTGTTAATCCGATAGGGATCAGTAGGGGATAGAATTGGATTCTAGCAGTTGAATTCTATCCAGTAAATCCGCTTTGTCCGGTCTGATAGGGGTCGTTTTAATAAGAGGTTAGAGATATAACCAGTATTTGTATGTTTTGTCTATTTGTAACTGTTAATATGTACCTATGACTTCTGTGTTCTGACAGTTGTTATATAATTTTATTAATTGGCCTATACTGAGTTATTTTAATAGGAATGAGTGAATTGTGATTGACCAATATGTTAAATTCCTTCGGGACCCTGTTTGTTCTGAAATCTGCATAGAAAACTGTCCTAATTATATATATATTGGGTTGTGTATAGAGGTGAGGGAAAGCAGAGGCTGTGTTTTAACATGTAAAGGACACGATTATAAATGTTGGAAATTCTATGTGAATTTCGTATGAATGACTGTAGTATTGAGAAAACATATTAACCAGAGTTTGCGTTCCATGATTTTGAGACCGGGGAAATTAAATTGAGAGAAACGTTTGTCGCGGAGTAAACCGCTAGGTGGGGATACGTAACTGGGCTATTATGCACACGTGCTGATAGACAAGGCCATCTCAGTAGTCGAATGACCGTGCAAACTTGATTGACAGCCGCCGGGCTAAAACACTGATTTTCGCTTTTTTTTTTTTTTTTCATTCCTGTTGATATTGCCTAAAGAGATTGCTATAGAATCGCTCAAATTTAAATGTATAATCAGGAACAAAATGACTGATGTGTAATTGAAATAATATCTGAAGATAATATTTAAATATTGAGACTAAATAGTTGAATAGATCCCTTGGTTGTGCGCTCCACAAATCCCATACCGACCCATGCGTTTTTCTCGAACTAAAACATACAAAGGAGAAGCTCAGAGATAAGAAAGAGCACGTGCAGCAGTGTCTCTTCGAGTACATCGTGGGTATTAATCAACGTCGGGCGAAGTATATGCTAACTATATTCAGATAGAAGGAGCGAATTCCGATTAAAACTACGATTAAATTCCGATTGAATTAAATAAAATCACGATTAAAAATTCACAATGGCGACCCTCAATACTCCAAAGCTGAGGTTTAATGAGTTCCTAGAACAAAAAATAGAATATAGATCAGGGGGAAAGAAACAATGGAAGCACATGAAGAAAGTTTGGGAGGGATTAAAGCTAAAATGGACACAGGAAGGTCATTTAGGAGGGGAACCGCCATCCGCAGTTCAGCTGAAAACAATGGAATGTGGGTTAAGAGAGAAAGAGGCAGAAAATAACAAAATTCACGTATTTAAGAAAGAAGGGTCAGATACGAAGGGAGCGAGATTAATGAGAATCCTAATTGAGGGAAAACTTTGGGCGTTTAAATTAGTGCTATTTTCTGTTGTTCAGATGCCGGAGTAACAAATGCAGATAACTGAAAATTGGGTCTATTTGCGGAGAATCTCAGTGGTGGAGTTCTCGCCTGCCACGTGGGAGGCCGGGGTTCGGTTCCCAGTTGAGATGTAAAGAGCAGTTATATATGTCTGAGTTTTTGGTTTTAATTAAACTAATTGTTTTGCAGAGAAAGTTATAGTCACTAGTATTGGTATAAGATATAAACTGAACGTTTTAAATAGTTTGTTTGGTTCAAATTGAAAGACTAATTCATTCAACTTAATATAAGAACGGAGATTTTGATGCAAGGCGATGTCTGTTCACTAAATGATTTGTTGGGAATAATACATTGGGAAAAGAGTCGTAATTAAAATGCTAATTCAAAGACGAGACAGTAACTTAAATCAAATTAATTCTGAATAATAACGGGGAACAATTACGATAGATTTGTGTCCATCGAAATGTTTTTATAAGATTAGCGAATTGAGAGATGTTGATTGATGTTGTAAACTCTAAATCAGGATTCAACAGATGTGATAAATTAGGTTTGGTTTATCGAACCCGAAATACTGTTGTTGCAGAAGGCCAACCATTATTTACAATGAGTTGAAAATCGTTGCGAAATGAGTCAAGATTGAGCGCTTGTTGATGACATCACTAGCGAGGTTTCCGTCGCCACGGAAATGATGTCTTGACTGGGGGTGACAGAGAAAATGGTTAGTGTCCTTTAAAAGGAGTATGTAAATCGTCAGGAAAGATGCTAAAAACTAGCAGCTGATTCGCTGGGTGGGTATCATTGATTTGTGGCGTTTATTTGGACTGTAATTGGGCCGTGAGAGAGAGGGATTGGATGTCTGAGTCATAAAACATCGTGATGGTGGATTCTGATGGTTGTTGATTCTTGGTTTGATCGTTTGAATAGCACCAGTGAATTTGAGCACTGTTTCCATTATGTGGAACGGTGTCAGGGTATTAATGGTGAAAAGCAACCTCTATGGTAAAACATTGTACATGTTTCGGTAAACTAGCGAGGTTGAATTTGGTTATTTGAACATTTCCCTTGATACGTAGACATACGTAACAGGGGCAAGTTGTTTTTCCTTGAGAAACACGCAGATGGTGTTTTGTTTTATTGAGATGTAAATGTGAGTTGAAGGAGCCAAGGGAAAATACGTTATTTTTATTAAATATCAGGGATTATAATATTGGGGAGAATGAGGCCATAAACGACCAAATTGGAAAAGGCCTGGAAGTTTTGATTAATCATTAAGGTTTGCAAATATATACACATAAAACATTTGTTAGGACTATTTGTTTTGGTGCAAAGGTATTTTAAAGAGACGCTCAAATATGGAACTTTATGAGTTTTTATTTTATGAGTTTTAAATTACACAAGTGAATTTGGATTTTAAGGATAAAGGGTTCTTTAATATGTCTAGTGTAGTATAGAACTTGACTATAAAAGGGTGGGTTGACTCATGGACCTTATCATGACTGTCTTCTAAGGTCTGATCAGCCTTGGGGGAGAGTCATTGGTATAATGAATGTGGTCATATTGAGTACTAGTTTTAAGGTAAATTCATTATAAAGGAGTTTAGGTTATGAGGTTAGGATAGGATATATATTAAGCCAATAGGGCAGGGAATTACATAGAAAAATAAGTTTCAGTTCTTAGGGGTGATAAATCACTGTAGACAAGGAATTCTGCACTCTGCAACATATATTAAATTCATGTTATTGTCAGATAGAATACTGAGAGTCCTTGAAGGAAGGATTTTGATATGATAAGCATTTGTTTTGAATTTTTTTTTTTTTTTACCATTAGGGGTTTAAAAAAAAAAAAAAAATAGTATTAAATTTAACAGGTATATAGGACATCTGTGATGATTTAGGATTATTGTTAGGTTGATTAAGGAAATGTAAGGACTTTAGAGATTGACACTCATAGACATGATTTTGGATAAAGTGAAACAGTTAGAAGCTTAGTGGTATTTGAGAAATATGAGAGAAAAGGTTTAAATTGGTAAATATATATTTAAGAAAATATATAAGTAGCGCAGATAGTTCTTAAGTAGATAAGAAACTTGACAGGGAATTGGTACTGGATTGACGCCCAAGGGAGAATTGGACATGTGGAAAACTAAAAGGGGCTCCTTCATGATGTCAGACATAAGGATAATATACTAATCTTACCTAAGTCAGTATTTAGAGTAGGTAAGGTTGATACCTGGGCAGAGTCAGGTATCAAAAGGGGGATGGGTAAATTGTGGTCTAGGATAGGATGGAGCTTATTGGATAGGAAAAAAAAAAAAATGTAAGCTAACAATTGGGCATAGAAGTTAAAGATATAATCAGATAAAACATATGAAAAATTGTTTGTTAACCAAGCCTGTATGTCCAGGATTGTATGCATTACAGGTGAACTACAGGTGAAGTCACTCAATCCAGTCCCAGAGGCTTGGGGACCATAGAAGACCCCTGGTGACAGCTAGCTGAAAGAGCTACCCAGATTCATATCGCACGGCGGAAGGGTAAGACACTTTTTTCACTGTCGGACAATAAACAGAGTTCGGGAGAAGAACTGGAATTAACAGAATTCCGGGGGCCAACTCTCGAATGAAGTAACCCTACCTGTCCTATCACCCCTGTTTTTGTTCATAGAAGTGAAGATGTGTCTGGCTCTGGCTAAGTGATGTGTATTTTGTTCCAAAATAAGCATAAGAATCCCTAGATCTGGGTAGATAAGAAGTTAGAATAGAGATTACACGGATAACCGACTTCGGACAGTTCTAGGATTGGAGAAGAGGGTATCCTTATAGCATGGAGGATCCCACAAGGGTGGATAGGTTTTCCATGATATGGGGAAACCTGGGAGCAATGTTGAACTTTGTAAAGGTGATGAAATCCTACTAACCATCAAAACTATTAAGCTCTCTGATGCAGGAACTCACACCCTCGGACTACAAAGGACGAGGACAGACATGATGGGTGTGTTTTCTATCAAGGTACTGCCAAGACCAGAGGTAACCGGACACACTCCTCTACCACCACTGTGTTAAAAATACCATTCAGGTAATTAATGTTAGAGACTATTCGGCTATTGATCAATTAGAAACTGAGACTGGTTTTGATAGTAGGGACAATTTGTGGCTGTCTTATATGAGGTACACAGCTAAAACCCTGAGAGGAAAGGACTGTATTATTTGAAGTTATGCTAGACCTGTTCTGGCTACACCCATTTGCTGTAGGAGAAGGAGAGGGGTGGTTGTGTATTTTGAGAAGTTTTTACCAGGTTAAGCCCAATTCAACCCTCTGTTCCTCTTTGAGCCTTGTGTTTCCTGCAGTACCTCCTCATCGGGCCTCTTGGGGTGTTGAGGCATATGGGGGCAATTACGAGTGCATCACGGGTACAGGTAATGGCATTGATTATGGGAGATTGCCTGAAGCTGATTGCAGGAGTAACATAACCATTAATTCCACTTGGCCAGTTACAGGCCTAAACCAAACTAGTGGTCTGGCTGATGTATGTTGGATGAGTGGAGCCAAAAGAGGGCTGAGACCCATTCTTAGAGGAGAATGGCAAGGTACGTGTGGTCTGACCAGTTTGATAATTCCACTGACCATTGTTGATGTTGTTGCTGAACAGCTGCTGAGTTCTGTAACCAGGGGACCTGAAAACATTCCATCCCATGGGAGACAGATGTAGTAGTGCTCCATGGACAGAGGATGTAGTTGACATACACACTAACCTGTTGGGAGTGTCAGTGGGGATTCCTCATGAGTTTCAGGCCTTGGGTAGGAATGATGGACTCTGGCACTTACTACCTACTATGGGTCCAGCCATGGTGGATGCTGGACAGACTGCATGGATTAATTATATCTACTATGATCAACAGCGTTTTGTGAATTACTCCCGTGATGCACTCACTAGTATGTCTGAACAGCTTGAGGCCACATTTGGGGTTTCCAGACAGAATAGACTTGCCTTGAATATGCTTCTTGCCAGTCAGGGGGGACGTCTGCAAGATGTTCGGTAAACAATGTTGCACGTATATTCCTAATACCAGTCCAGATGATAGTTTTTAAACTTCACAATCTAAGGCGGGGTTGATGCACTATCTGCTAAGATGAGGTCCACGGGGGGGGTGGAGGAGTCTGTTCTCTTGGCCTGGTTTGGTAAGTGCACTGGTAGGATGGTTACTGGATTTCTGACCCTAATTCTTGTATTATTTGTTATTGATGTGATGTGCTGCTCGCATCATACTGTGTTTTGACAAGTCTGTTACAGATGTGGTGAGGGCTTCAGGCATGATGCCTTTGCTTGATGCTCCAGTTGGCGATGCTGATACGGACGCATGCTTTCAGGGGAGGATGGGACTGGTACCACCTGGTACAGGATAGGAGTAGCTGAGAGGACCAGATGGTTTCTAATAATTCTTTACTCTGTTTTCCATGACCAAAGTTTTATCCTACATCTTACATGTCAAGTACAATAAAGTTTTATCCTGTTTTTGATAAGTGACACCCTTGGGGGGAACAAAGGCATACAACAAAGGCATATATAACTTGTTATTAGTAATAAACTTTTTATTATTTTCATGAAATGCTATGACTGCTGAAATAAAGGATAATTGAGTGACACCCTAGCTGGTGTCAAAAGGGGGACCTAAATTTCACACTATTTTCTTTTGTTCTGTTTTTGAATGAGCTGTTCTCTTTTGACATGAAGGTAGTTTACACTTTGTAACTGTTATATGATTCATTGCTGAGTTTTTGTTCACACCCTTGGGGTTATTTTACATTATAGCCATTACCATATATATGATTGAATATTATCTGCTGTTGCCTTGTGTGGATGTATGTATGTGTTATGCTACCTAGCTGATTTGAACCATTCTTAAAAGTATCAGGGCCATGGAACTTTCTCATGCTGGAAAAAATACAGAAGGGAGGGCACATTCAGAGCGTGGGGTTGCGAGAACAAGCGGTCTTTTTGGTTAGATAACAGGAGCCAGGTGCGAGATAACGGTATGGAGCATGAGACCCATCTTTCAGTTTTTGCAGCAATTTTAGGAGGGGGATCCAGTTGCTTTTATTGATTAAGCTTCTCCATTGTATGTCGTGTCCCATCTGGGATGGGAAGAGGGGGAAATTATTTTTCTTTGTGGGCCATTTCCGGATAGACATACCTAGTTTAGGATATTTTTCCTTTTTGGATTATGTCTTCGTTTTTGCTTGGAGTAATGTATCTGGACTATATCACATCTCTTAGGAGATGTGAAGAGAGGGTATCAGAAACTTTTTCCTGCTGGAAAAAGTTGGCTAATGTGGACAATCATTTTACTTTTATTTTGAGCTGTTCTCCGCTCTGTTAAATGAGGGTTGTAAGTTCCTAGGTGGCTGGTAGCCAACTTAGTACATAGTGGGATTGAATGGAGAACATGATGGTAATACATAAATATCTATTTCTGTTTAATACCGTGCCTTATTTCATAGTCCTTATGGGAGAAGTTTCTCTTTGTGTCTGGATCCAGTTAGGTTGTGTCACGTCTCTGGTGAGACGTGAAGAGAGGGTTTTGTAAGGAATTGCTATTTCGTATGCAGGTGACTAACTTACTGCTAATTACATGGCTACAACTCACAGTAAAGCCTGTGGGGTCCCCTACAGGATAGCTCCCACATTACACATAATCTCCTTTGTAACCGAACACTGCCCGAAGAAGATCCTACGATGATGGACAGACAACTGAGCCAATGGCGGAAGACTACAGACTACAACCAGCTGAACCAATCCGGAGATCCGATCTTCCTAGGGTCAACCTACTTTCTGTGACGTATATAAGAGCTGTGCTGACTGTTTACGCTCTCTGCCTGCCGTTCCACACGAACTAACGGAAGAGCCGTAATTACGTTGTAATACATATTTTCACTCTGAATAAACTGTTTACTTGTCATAAAATTTACCACTTAGTCTGAATCGATCCTTGACCGGCTCACCCATCTACATATCCAACCGTTTTTGAAGTTCTTTCCAATGTTTTAAGGGTTTATGAAAAGTGTATTTCCATCCTGTCTTTTACAAAAGATATTTGTATTGGTGTAGACTTGACGGACCAGATGGGACTCATTCCCTCCCAAACCAAAAGGAGAAACTAATATTTTCTCTGCTAGGCACAACCTAACCTACCTGGCACCCCTATAAATAATAACTTCAAGTTACATAACAAGTCTTGGGACTTTTCCAGAACATGGGTGTTCCTTTCAGAGGAACAAGCATAATAATAGTACTATCATACTATTCTCTCCTATTTAATATCCACGTTATTTTCCTCTCTGATTATTGTACTGAACTATTGGTAATTACCCGTTTCTAGGTTATAATTGTTCTCTGAGTATATTCTTACTTCAAATGTTCCAATTTCTATATACTGTATATTCTTCCACTTCTAATATCATATTCCTTCAATGGGTATTTATGTACCATCTCATTCACCTCCCCTCGTGCAGGACAAGACGCGTCCCGGACGTCCCCTCCGTCAGATCAAGAGGCGCCCACAACCTTTTAGAGAACTGTCACACTCACCTTTCACGCTTTCCTGAGAGTATACAGGATTTGCATTTTAATGAATTATCAATACATTCCCTCAACACGATAAGTAATCTTATAGTATTTATCTTACACTTTCCTAAGTGGCCTGGAATGCACATTCTGATCCACTTCCTCGAGACAGAAAAGCAATATTATTCCACATTATTTGAGTAAGGATATTGTAATATGGAGTACTTGGTAAAGTTACTAACATGGAACCCAAACCGGCTGCTCGCGTGCACCATCGTGCAAACATTTATTTTGTCCCCTCACGCCAAACGCGATCACGACACGCAGGTTAAAATATCAGAACAAACTCTGAATCAATTATATTAATTTTGGGACAGGGTCGAAAAGCATTAAACATGTATGGCAATTTAGCTTGGTAGCTTGCTGTTGCTAGGTCATTTGTCATGGGATATAAACATTGAGTTATTTTACCTGAAATGCACAAGGTCCTCTATCCCGACAATTAGTCCACACACAAAACGGTCAACTTAATCGCTTTCTAGTCATCTCTCCTCCTTCCAGGCCTTTTCTTCGCTTGACTTTATAATTTGGCGATTGGTAACTTTCATTAATTAGGTGCATTACCGCCACTGACCTCATTCGTCTTTCAGTCACCCATGTTGGTGTAACCAATGAGGAGAAGGCACGTGGTACCTGCTTCTATAAACCATTTAGGAGATGGGAGAGGCAGGACTTGCAGCGTGATCTGTGTCAGAACTAGAACTGACTTCCATTTTAGTACTTGGCAAGTGGCGCGAGCGAGCAGTGTGGTTGAAATAATTGAATAACGTAAATTTAGAAATCTATTTTGCAACGCGTGCGTGAGCGGTGTAGTCAGAATGTAAGCCAAATATATACTTTGTCATGCCAATATGAACATATGGATGTGTTCTAGACAAGTATGCCCATACCAAATATTGGCTGATTTGGGAATCTGGAGTCCCGGTAATTGTTTTAAAAGCGTTATGAAATGTGACAGTGTGTTATCCCCTATCTCCAGTTATGAGAACCATAACTCGACAGCTACTTTAATGTCTAATATGATTTCCTGACCACTTAGAAGTTAAATCATGCGAGAACATTTTAATTTTACCCACTGATAGAACAAACATTTACATCACTTAGCAGACACTCTTCTCAAGGAGTGACTTACAGGAGCAAATAGGGTTAAGTGACTAGCTCAAGGGCACAACGACAGATCTTTCACCTAGTGAGCTTGGAGATTCAAACCAGCAACTTTTCTGTTATTGGCCCAGCGCTGTTAACTAGGCTACCTGTCACCCATAGGCTTTCACCAAATTGACAGGAGTTTCATGATTTTTTATTCCTGGGGTGGATTATCGCTTTAAGGGAGCCAAATGTGACTCACCACCCGGATGCAGTTTTATGAGGCAAAATGTGAAACAGTTTTTTTTACATTGGATAAAAGTAGAGACTCAGAGTTACTAAATGGTACATCATACACTGCATTTGAGGATCAATGGGAAAGTCATTCTGCTTTGAAAGATGATCAACTTGTAAACTCACTTTTGAGAAAAATCGCTTATGAATGTTTTGGTATCTAGTGAAGAGCTCTTCTTTGTCTACACCCATTCAGCATCGTTCACACCCTCTTCAGCTTTAGCCCCACCCATCTCTGACCGCACACTCTCTGGTCGATGATTTGTTAACTTCTGGATAACATGAAAACAGCCTAACAAGCTCTGCTGGCAACAATTTCATTATGCTTTTTGCAGACGTTTACTGACCCGGCCATATTCAACGGGTGTTGTACACACGTTAGGTAATGTTAGCTAATGAGCCAGCCAGCTAACGTTAGCTAGTGCAACAACAATGAACATTGCTTCCAACACTTTCTAACATTAGGCTCTAACTAGAAAAGCTGTGAGAAACATATAATGTCCGCTAGGGATCCAGCCAGCTAATGTTAGCTAACTTTGTCAAATAAGCACCAATCGGGGTCAAACAAAGCTAGCTAAATAGCCAGTGAGCTGGGCTTTATGGGAGTTTTCGGAAACCCTGTTTCTGTCATCAAATATAGCTACTAACCTTGTACGACAGCATTTTCCTTTTGGACAAAAATTATAAGAACATTCAGAATTATGAAGTTATGAAAACTGGTTGTTTTGCAAATGTTGAATTTATAATATGGCTACTAATACTGGAAAAGCTAAATCAAAGTCCAAGTATAGAGATTTGACGATATTCTTACAGAAAAATGTAATATGAATGCAAATGTCTCCACGATTTGCCCAAATGTACCTGGTTGACTTCGCTCGTACATCAACTTATCCGTCTGAAACTTTGCACATACACTGGTGCCATCTTGTGGACACCAACGGAATTACAACCAGAGTGATGGCTGGAACTGGGACCATTCTGTTGCATTTCAAAGAGGGTGTTAGGAAAAAAAAGTTGTCATATGCAATATGCATACAAAATAATATACTTACCTGTTTGTATGTTGAAAAAAAGCATTGGAATTAAAAGTGAAATGTTTAAACTGCTTCATTATTTATGTATAACCAGTTGACGAAGAACAACTCCAATTTCATACATCATTGAAAATGTCTTATAAGAATCAAAAGTTCAAATAACTTATATAATGAGGGAGACATTATATATCTTAGTACCTCATCAATTTAGGATTTGTATCAATGTGTTCGAGAGACAGGGGAGCAGGTACAGAGTATTTTAACCAAGCAATGCAACGAAGCTGGATCATTCTGGCAATGATACCTGCACCATCTACACGCTGCAGAGACTCCCTAACTCTTTCTCCATTGCACACGATGGCCCATCTTAAAGACTTCCTCTGACCATCTTAAAGCTGGCATGGTGCATCCCTGCCTTAATGGGGCTGACTTTCTGGTCTAACTCTCCATCTGACATATCAGAATAGATTCCCTGACAGACAAATTATGTTCTTTCATCCTCCTGTAAAAAAAAACATTTTTTAAAGTGAACCGTTTCATGGAATATGATTATATATCGACTATGAAACAAATAGGACATGGCCTGCTTATGAGTCGCCATAAAAGAAAGTTAAAAGATTAATTCAACTGAAAATGGCGAGAACAGGCGTTTGTAGGTAAATGCTTTCGGTTAGCTTGAGAATGATAATTGCATGATTTATCATTCTACGCTATGTATGAATGTAATATAGTACAATGTTATGAACCGACACTGAATCGTGTGAGCTAACTACTAGCTATGTAAAAGTTGGGCGGAAGAACGCCCAGTGCTGCTTACCTGAGATGCCATCATCACACAGTCCTTCTTCGTAGGTGTCCGCTATGACTTCCTTTGTGTCGGAAAGAAAGGATGAACAGTATTGGTTGTAGCCAAACTGACCAAAGGGTGGTTGATAGCGAAATTAAATTGGAGTTTTGTTTTCAAATACATTTTTTGTTCTCTAAATATTTTTAGGAAAAATGAATGAAGTTTTGCGCTTTATAACAAAATATTTGATTGCCAAAAAAATGTTGAACTTTGAAGCCTAGTTGATGCTGTCAGAAAAAATATTTTGGTTTGAAAATAAGAAAGTTGCTTTCAGATAAATAATTTTGGGAGATTTGCTCTTGACAAAAATACATCCATTTGTTGCAAGTTGGGGAGGGGGGCTAATAGCTGAACAATAGGCTGTTCAACCTTTACTAAAGAATAGTCTAATAGCCGAGCTAGGTGTGAAAACACCTATCACAGACCAGATTTGCCCTCATGACCAAGGGGGATTTAGAGCACTGATTATGCTTTTGGGTCACAATGCACTAAGGTGTCTCTAACTGACAATGAATGGGCAATATAAACCAAATAATAAACTGATCATTGTGCACAACATCAAATGAAACAAGCAGGGAGCAGGTTTCCAACCCTCAAACTTCTTGCCCGAAATCCAGCGAGCTATCGACTGCACCAAAAGCATGCCCAAGCCACAGAGTCGATAGAGCGTGTCCCTGTGGTAGCATGCTACACAATGTAGCAATAGTAATGACTTTTCAAATAAGGTACCTTACGAAGGTACCTTACGAACCACGTTATGATGGCTGACAATTTGTTAGCTATGTTGTCCTTACGAACCACATAGCATATCATTACAGCTGTATGTACCGGTATGTTAGCTATCTACCTAATGTTAGTAGTTATCCATCAAACTTGACAGTGTATTAACTATAGGCTATCTAACTACCTAACGTTTATTGACTTGATTATTCCCGTCATTCTTAGCTTAGCTAAATGTAATAGTCATTGTGTATTCTCAATGGACATTAGGGTGCTTTCGTAAATTCGCTCTGGCTATCAATCCGATTTCAGAGCGCAGAATAATACATTTACCTGTATTGCCGGTGTCAGTAAACGTCGGCAAAAAAAGCTCAATTAAATTGTTTCCAGCAACACAGTCACCAACGCTCTGGTTAACACGGAAACTGCCTAACCAGCTCTGCTAGGTGAGTAAAATGATCAAAGTGGTCTTATTTGTGTCTGGAAGTTGCTAGCAGGGTAGCCAACGTTAGCTTGGGTGCTTGACTGCCGTTGTAAGGCCAGAACGCTCAAATCAACCCTACTCCTTGGCCCGACCGTCCAGTGTGAGCTCCGAGAGCGAAACGGTCTGAATTTACTCAGAGGTTCTTTGTTTTTCATGGAATAGAAACCCCATAATATTAATCTAATTAATTGAACAAGTACCAGTCAAACGTTTGGACACACCTACTCATTCCAGGATTATTATTTTTTTCAACCTTTTTCTACGTTGTAGAATAATAGTGGAGACATCACACCTATGGAATCAGTTAATGTTAAGGGAATTTTTATCAATGTTGACTAATTATGTATACATTTCAATCAGGACTGACTAATCCGAATACTATTGTGCTACTGTACATGTATGAATTTTCTCTCTTGCTCCCAGTATTGAATATAATGTAGTGAATGTAGTCAAGAGTTTAGAACAATGACGGTCTGTTCCTTGGTACAAATGAATGAACTATGAATCCAGACTGTCTAGAATGCTTATCTACACTGACTGACCTTGGCTCTAGGCGAGGAGGGAAGGCTTGAGAGCTATAGAGCCTTTCTACCAGTGTCAAGAAGAGACGGAACATTTAGAAAACGCTGATGTCATTTTCAGTTTATAACCTGTGGTAAAATGTGTATGAACTCAGTACTCTTTGAATAAAGGCTGTTACTTGACTTTTAAGACCGACTCTGTCTATTCCTATAAAATAAGGGTCTTACAAATTCTTATGAATTGACAGTGTTTAATTGGGTATTAAAACAGAGGAATTAAATTCCTTCAACAATTGGTCCTTCGAAGCCGGGATCTAAAAATCCGTCCCTGCCATCTGGAGGTCGTACGCCGGAAAAATCGTGCACGTAAATTTTTTTTTTTTAAACCTGGCTTCTTCTCGATTGAGGTTAAAAACAGGCCGGTGTTTAACCCAGATGGGTACGGTGACAGATCCAAACGAACAGTGCTTTTCCCAGTCGGCAGCAGGTCAGTAGCCTTTATTCTCGAATTTGGGAGGGATTATTTAGGATATTTATTGATTAAAATGTTATAAAGGAGTTGGATTTGATCAATAATAGGTGCTTGAATATTCTGAACAAATAAAATGGGTTTCTACCTTGGGTTTTAACCAAAATCGATAGGAAGGAAACTTACCTGTGGTAAGGTGCAATACCATAAATAAACTAGAATTTAATAAATCCTGGTTTTGCAAGCCAGAAGGTTATTAAGGAGAGATATAGTACGCATTGGAGAATTAGGACGCTTGTTCCGTACAAATAGGATAGCCATTAATTCAAAAAACATACCTAAATAAAGTTTGAACCTGAGTCTATCTGTATATGGGAAGTAGTCTGACTATCAAGAAGTAGCAGATAGATATATATATAAAACAGGTGAGGATAAATTAGGCTTGGTGAGAAGGCAGGGTAATTCTAGGCGAACAGAATAATTGAACCTGTACAATGCTGAAAGAAATTAATATCAAAGGATGAGGTTAACTTAGTCTAGAGTAGTGAGATATGAGACATTAACGTTGAAAGTCCCAAAAAGAATATCCTACGGGTGAAATGTAATGTCCGATCAAACGTCTTCTATGGACGTGGTTCACAGGAAGGAAAATAAATACTGACTATCTTTAAAGAGACACACATAATAAAGTAATTAAGTAACGGTAAATTGCTAACTCGTAGAAAGACACGCACATAGAATTTAAAATTAAATCTAGTAAGGCATAGATAAGTGATTAAATACCATAGCTACTAGTAACGGTAAGGATTAAGAATGGGTGGAAATGCCTGAAATGAAGAGCCGGAACTAACGGGAGACGAGCATAATATGGAACAGAGAGACAAGAGAAACATTGATTTTGGTCTAAGATGGAGAAAGAAATACGATTTTGATGGCCGTCTAAATGTAGAAAAGCTGGAATCACTTATAAAACGGATACATAAGGAATGTGAAAAAAGCAGAATACACAGCCGGAGTTTGGCTTTCGGAAGCAAAAAAGAGATTTGGAGGCGCAGGAAAAAAGGTTAAATCTGTTTATTATGTGTTTTAGATTGAATTGAAAAAAGAAGGCATTAAAAATAATGGCGAGACAATTTTGATGTAATACGCTATTTTGCCTGTTATATATATATATATATATGTAAACATTCATATACATAGTTCATATATTATACAGCGCCAAGCCAAACCGCCTGACTCAAGTCATCTTACGTGGACCCCTGCTAAAACAGGAACTAGCTCACACAGCCAGCAATAAAACTACCCCCTAACACTATCCCCTCAGCTTTGTTGTCTTAACCCCAGGAAACAAAGACATTCCACATACACCCAGCCATAGTAAACTGCCCTCTAACCTCACGAACCCCTGACACAAAACATCTCCTAGTATAAACACACTTTACCCCTTCTACTGGTCGGGTGCCCAGAACAGAAGACTGCTGTGCACCAATGGGGGCTCCTGCTCTGGCAAGAGCAGGTCCGCCTCCAACCTTTTTGGGACCAGTTAGAAGACCAGACGACAAGACTCTACCTACTTTATTCTATGTATAAAAATGAATGAAACCTTTGTATAATCTAGTCTTCCTTTCACCTGACTCCTTATCGAGTTATATGAACTAGATCCGTGTAACGTAAAACTGCGGGACAAGATATCTTTTAACTCATTAAAACTGCCTTTTGTTACAACTGAAATCCACTCTGTCCAGCGCCCGTGATTTGGTCTCGACTCTCCAGTATTTAAACACTAACATGCCCAAAATGATCTGGTGGAATAATGTATTGAGATGGGAGTTTGCCTTTAAATAAATGTATCATAGAAGAGAAAGTCACCTAAAGTTAAAGGTAGGGAATAACGGAGAGATACGACATACAAGTCATCCGACTTATAACTGCTTATGAATCGACTGACATACGATAAATTTAGCACAAAACATGGTCTCAGCTTTAAAATGTTAGGGTATAGAAAGTTGAGAAGTTGGGTTGGTTTTACTCTGTTGATTAGAATTTAAAACTGAACTCAATCTGAATAGGGAATATATATTTTACAGAGGCAGGCAGATTTGTATGCGTCGTTTTACGTCAGAACAACATCTGTTTCTTCACATTTAAACAGAAAAGGGGTGTCCAACCTTGGGACATTTAGAGGAAAATGTGTGCATTATAGCTAGAGTTGCTTTTCAAAAGTGGCTAAAAGTTCCAAATACATTTTTTTAAAGGAGCTAAATATTGATTTTTGGTTAGTAACGCCAGGAATTTGAACAAGAAGTTAACTCATTAAAAATACCTCTGTTTTTACAACTGAACAAGTATATGTCTTATCTTAAAGGGACAGTGCACGTTTAACACAGTGGTTTGAACACTAACAGTGCCCAAAATATTTTGGGATGACAATTTGAAGATAGACTGAATGAGTTACATGAAAAGATCGAGAGATTTAAAAAATGATGTGAAGGGATTATCAGAATTATTAGGCTATGGGAGAGGGAGACTGGATGTAAAACTAGCAGCTGATACGCTAGGTGGGCATCATAAGATTTGTGGCGTTGTTTTGGATTGTATTAGGCTATGGGAAAGGGAGACTGGATGTCTGTATCGTAAAACATCGTGATAATGGATTCTGATGGTGGTCGATTCCGGTTTGATTGTTTATGTAACACCAGTGAATTTGAGCACTGTTTCCATTGTGTGGAACCATGTTAGGGTATTTAACCCTTTCATGGCTGAGTTCCAAATATCTCTAAAGGAGCCCCAGCGGGAGTTTTTTTATGTTAGAATGTTCTCTCCATTCCAGAATGTGATTGATACGTAACAGTACATTTTATCCGGACTGTCCTCAAAGTTCAGCACAATAAAATATTTGTTTAAACAAGTTCCTGGCAGTTTGAATTTGGGATTTTATAGGTTGTTTTTAACTTCAATTTCAAATGATTTTCAAACCCAGCCTTATGACTCCCAAGATTGTGCATTTATGGCACTGTGTTCGTACATCTCAGTGGGTTTGATTGTTTATAACACCAGTGATACGTCAAACTACAGTTACCCTGGTTCAAATCCTTTATGTTAATGGTGATTGATACGTAATCACAATCCAAACCACAACGGTTGTTTGAGTCCTGGCCTTATGACTCCCAAGACGCAGCGTCTATGGCACTACATCTCAGTGCTAGAGGCGTCACTACAGACACCCTGTTCAAATCCAGGCTGTATCACAACTGGCTGTGATTGGGAGTCCCATAGTGCAGCGCACAATTGGCCCAGCGTTGTCTGAGTTTGGCCGGTGTAGGCCATCATTGTAAATAATAATTTGTTCTTAAATTACTTTCCTAGTTAAATAAATAAAAAATATGACCATGGTTTGTTTATTTGGTCTATTCAGCATAGCTCTGTTCTGCCCTGCCTTGCCCCCTTGTGGAGCCCAAAAGTTAGTTTCTTACTGTTATAACTCAAATCTGAGATTTTGTCAATGCAATAAACTATTTTTTTATAGCAGTGTTTATTATGTTACTTCTTTGTAGTATTGTTTTATTGCTATATCCTTATATTGTATTCTAATGAATAATTCCTCTTTATTCTGTACTTTCAGAAACCAGAAACATTATTTGCCAATATCATAATTGGAGCTGAAGAATGAGGACAGCTTTTGTATGCTAACGTACACTCCTTAACAGTTGTACTGGATGAAAACACATATGCCATATGTAATATTCATCTATTTTATTGCAGTATTGGTAGTTCAACAACTTGTTTTACTAGAGGACAAAAAACGGAATATGCATAACACATATTTAATATCCATGCAGTGACTGAACAACAACTGCATTTCCACCCCCATCTCTAAAGGCATAGTATCATGGCTGGTCACCTGTCAAGGTCAGTCAGTCACTTATTGCTGCAGATGTGCTCAATAATGCTTGAGCATGTGATACTCCTCAAAGCATGGTGAAATACATAGAGGTGTAATCACAAGCTAGACACATGTATTTTGTCATCTTCCTCTGCTTACTTCTCCTGGCGCCAGACAGGCAGACTTTTGCAATGCCTCCGTGTGCGACTACCTTGAGAAGCAGTTTGAGGGACTTTGCAGGGAAAATGTCGTGCAGTGAGGCGTAGGGGATTGTCTACAGCAGGACGACCCCCAGTGGATGGGCGCCGAGGGGTGTGGTGCTCCTCCAGCAGCTCTCTCATGAGGTTCTCTCTGTATTTTTGGTAGGTAATTACTTTACCTATGAAGGAGTGGGGAGGATGAGGAAAGTTAGAGGATGATGAGGCAGTGGGTAGGTGGGTGAGATATTGTCACTATAATTGCATAATGGATTTGTATGTGAACTGTACATCCAATTACAAAAATACCTTGTTCAGTAATCATCTCACCTGTTAGTTGGCGGTGAACTATGCTGCCGTTGAGGACAGCAGTGTCGATCAGATGGAAAAAATATCTTCTTATACCACTTGGTCGTTTTCCGAGTGCATTCCACAAAGCTGTTTATCATGTCTGCCTTATCCACAGCCCCCATTTTGAGGTTATAATCAAGCACACAATCTGGTTTGATCAATCTCTCTCCGGTCAGGTGGTCCACCTTCCCTGTGGCCGACATGGTTGCTGTGTGACAGTGGAGAGGACATGGACGTCTCGTCTCGTTTGTCATGCCACTTTACTGCCAGCTGTTGACCGTTCTCCTGGAACTCCACCTCCCTCTCTGCATCTTCCTGCATCCGAATGCCGGCATCCCCTTCCTGTTCGACCTGACTGTGCCACAGGCCCTGTGCTGTTGGAGAGTGTTGATGATAAGATTGGAGGAACTGGACTCGGTCATGAACCAGGACACGGTGGAATAAAATATATGTAGGCTGTTTATTCAGTGAAAAAGTATTGCTCAGGCGTGCACGGGCTGTTCAATTGACTCAGAGAGAGACCCTGGAACGCGCCCTGAAATATGTTGTGCATGAGAATTTATACATAGAATGACGAGGTAGATTCTGGTAGTCCTGGCTTCTGGTAGGTTGCTTGTAGGTGATAGACAGTCCTCTCCAGCCTGATGTCCTGTATCCCATTGGTTCTTGACAGAGTTCTTTGTCTTTGGAGCCCATCCCGAAGGGGTCGAGTGTATGTTTAGGAATTTCAGTGTTTATGTTCAGTGTATATGTTATCTCAGTCAGCCCCCCGTGCATGGGGGTAGTACCAGTGCGCTTAGTATCTACAGAAGGACAGGGGGAGGGAAGGTTTATGACACAGTGTGCAAGCTATTTTATCATGCTTAGGCCACAGGCAGACAACAGTCAGTGAATGCGTTATTACATGTGTTAAAATGTTACTACAAGAGCAGATGCTGGAAGAGTGTGGGACTGCTGTACCAATTGTCCACGTACAAAGTGTGTCCCTTGCCGAGATGAGGAGCCAGCATGGTCATCACCACGGACCCTGACACCCCAAGCCCCTCATAATGTTTGATGTCAGTGGTGGACCCTGTAAACTATAATATCCTGGACAAATCCTGTCTTCACGTCGCACATGACAAAGACCTTGCCTCCAAACCTGTGCCTTTTGGAGGGAATATATTGACGGAACGCCAGCCTACCTTTCCATAACATCAGGGACTCATGAATGCATAGGTCCTTGTATGGCACAAAGACCAAATGCTGATGTCAGGCTGATAAGAACATTTCTTATTTTGTGTAACGGGTCATTTAGGATGGCAGTAGCATTGTTGACAAAATGCAGGCATCGCAGCAGAACTAGGAAGCTTTCTTGGGAAAAGAGGGAGGCAAAGAAGGGAGTTGCAAACATAGGATCTGTGCTCCAGTATTCCTTAGGGAGTTCTTCTTACTATTCCCATGAGAAGGACTGTCACCAGGAAGGTATACATTTCACTAATTGTGGTTGTCACCCATTTAGCGAGTTTCCCCCTCACTCCTGGCTCTCTCTTCTCCTGTAGCTCTAAGGCATAGCGATTGGTCTCCTCAACTATCTCCCACCAGCTCCTCTGTCAGAAACAACTTGAAGCACTCTGCCTCAGTTGGAAAATGGCAAGGGGCGTTGCACTCCAGACTGGGACTCGTCAAAGCAGACAGCAGGGGCCAGGTGGGGTGAAATGACTGGTGGCCTTCCACACCACACAGAACTCCTGTACTTCATCCACTGTCGGTCTGCCTCCGTCACCACCAGCATCTTCAAAGGGACCTGGTACTTCCTCAGTGGACAAGGGAAATTCAGATTCAGGGTTCTCAATGGCTACAAGGTTGGGGGGCAGCTCCTCACGGTCACTGTCAGAATCTGATTCCTGACTTTCATACTCAGACTCATTGTCAGAATTTTAAAAAAATCTCCAGAATTTCCACATTTGTGAGTTGTCTCCTTTTGAAAGACATTGTTAATGCTACAGCTTAGCTCACTAGCTACATACATAAACAACAACACTGAATGGCGCAGAGTGGGAGGTTACGTTGTTGACTGCCAGCACGTGCCACTTTTATCAATAAATCACTATCAGAAAATGTCTAGAATGCTTATCTACACTGACTGACCTTGGCTTCAGGAGAGGAGGGAAGGCTCGAGAACTATAGGGCCTCTCTACTAGTGTCATGAAGAGATAGAACATTTAGAAAACGCTGACGTCATTTTCAGTTTATAACCTGTGGAAAATTTGTATGTAACCAGTACTCTCTTCAATTAAACGCTGTTACCTGACTTTTAAGACTGGGGGGCTCTGTCCATTCTTATAAAAATATTGGGTCATAAAACCCTTCGAATGCATTGACAGAGTATTAAATTCTGATTGGGAAATAATACAGAGGAATTTAGAATTCCTTCAACATTATTCTTGTGGTTTCTTTTTCCGATCAGTTGTTTGGTTGACTGGGACTTAACTCTTGTTTGGTTGGGTTTGCCGGACTGGGACTTTACGCTCCTTGTGTGTGTGGTGTGACCGTCTCTCTGGTTTGGTTGGACTGGGACTTTACGCTCCTTGTGTGTGGGCTTGACCGTCGTCTCTGGTTTGGTTGGACTGGGACTTTACTCTCCCTTGTGTGTGGTGTGACCGTCTTCTGTTTGGCTGACTGGGAATTTACGCTCCTGTGTGTGTGTCCTCTGTTTTGTGGGGAATATTAAAGATCCACATCTTTTGAACTACCCTGCTCTCTGCGCCTGACCTGCACTCACTACTTATTGAAGCCGTGACTCCATGGTGCTGTAGAGAAACCTCTGCTGTTGGGACAGCTTTATGTCGACCCTAACAGTTTGTGGGCACCGTTTGTTAAAGTTACAGTGCAATTAAGGTATTGTTTAGTGTTGTGTTGTGTGTGGCTTTGCTGGCATTCATCTAAAACATTTTGGGGAGTTTTTCCCCACCAAGATGTACATGCTGCAATCACCACTGGGTGGGTGAATTATAACACCACAACCCTGTTACCTATAGATAGACAGTCTAGAAAATGTTTAAACTATTTACATGTGTTTGGTAAGTTTGCATTCCATTCCCCCTGGTCACATGGGGATTCATGGTTGATTATAGATGAAATAGTCAACTTGTTAGCCAACCCTGTCACTTTATTTGCCCTTTATAGGCACTTTCATATAGTATGTTTTTGTTACTTTTGAGATGGAAAACATGCCTTGAGTATTGTTGAAGACATGTGCTTTTTATGACAGAATATTAGAATTAGGTGAAATATAAAGTTACACTCCCCAAAAAGGTACTAACTAGTGGAATGACCCAAGTATTGAACTGAGGTGGGAGAGCTAACGATGCAGTCTACTGTTGCTCTCTCCTCAGACTCTTAGAGAAGCTATTTCAATCTGATATTTCTCCTATGGTCTAAAATAGATGTGTATAGAGTGACTCTCTCTAATATAACATGTCACACATTGTATCAAACTGATGGAATGTTAGGTGTCTCATTGAAAGTCTAACATCTACTATGACTACTGGATGTTTCAATTCCAATAAATAACAAACAATCCACACCGTAACAACAATATTGCTTTTTACTAAATGCTTTTATTAAAGAGTAAAACTTTGCTAACAAAAATCACTGACAGCAGCTCATGGAGCCAAAGGCATCACTGGCCTGGAGAGGTGGAAATGATCAGAGTTGCATTCAACTTGAATAAAGATGAGAAACTCTGGTCTGTGGAGCCACTGGTCTGAGGGGAGGACTTCTGTTTAAACCATTTCCATTTTTGGGATATTTTCTAGGACTGTAGAGGTGGGGATCAGAGATGAATTCAACTTGGATAAAGATGAGAATCTGTTCTGGGGAGGAGTGTCACTGACCTTCGATGGTTTGTTGCCTGATAAAGAGGATACTTGCTGGCTTGAGGAGACTAAAATGTTTTGAGGAGGAAATGTGGCTCGATGACTTAAAGAGGAGGAGGAATTATTGGGCGACACTTTTAATTACCAACGTAACCTCAGTGGAACTGTGGCTTCATTGAGTTCCAGCTCTAGGCAGACAGCACATCAGGAAGGCTGTAAGACATCACAGAGACAGGTAAGTATCTATATATTTACATGTGTGTTGCATGTACACTAAACCCTCACATTTGGATAATGTCACTTTTTAAAGTGATGACATGTATATTAACAGTGTAAAACATGAAATAGATGTTAAACATTCTTTACCTCATCCTAATTTTTCTTCCAGATGCTTGGCTTTTTTTTGTTTTGTCTTGAGATGGCTCTGATGTTTCAGCCTCTTCTGGAGCTTCTAGCTGCTGGCTGTCTGGCCCCTGATGGTTCTCTGGCCCCTCCTGATGGTTCTCTGAACTCCCTCCTGGTTCTCTGCCCATGCCTGTTGCCTCCTTGGCCCCTCCTGCTGGCCATCTCCAGATGCAACAGGCTCTTGGCTTACTTGTTGACCTGTCGCCCACCCCGGCAATTCCTGACCTTGGTTGTAGTCGTGGCTGTGTTGGGTGGTTGGACACCGGGGTGATGTACTGGGTGCTGAACTTGTATTTGCTCATCAGCCTCCAGATTAATCTGCTCCAGGTACTTTCCTTCATCTTCCCTTCCTCCTTCAGTTGTTGATGAGTGTGTTTTTTTAAGCAGGACCGCCTCTCTCCACTGCTTGTTGAAATCCTCCATCTTCTTCCTTCTCTCCTCAGCCTTCAGCAGCCCTTCCTCTTTCCCTCTCTCTCTGCCCGGGTCATGGTGGATGTTAGCCTTGTGTGTCCAGGGATGGCTGGAGGAGAAGCAGAGTTTACATTCAACTTAGTGGATCTGGTATCAACTTAAATGTAATGGACACAGGGGAATGAAGAAAAGAAAACACAATTGATCTCAATGATTCTTTACCTTTTTCAGCTGAGCAAGGCATGGAATGTCAAAAAGCCAATAATTCCCATCCCGCTGAATTGACCTGATCCCAAATTGAACATGTGTCCAGAATGGCACCTATTCTTTGTATAGTGCCAGGGCATAATGTGATCGCTTAGGGGGCCACTAGTAGCCCCTGATCCCCCCCAAAAACACAGCCACTAGTAGAACTGATGCCCCAAAACATGTTTTTGTGTGTGTTCTTTATGAACTGATGCAGACCACAACTGAGGGGAGGAGACTATGAGGATGATGTCATAAGTAGAGGGAAAACATGTTCTTACCTATGTGGACGATCTTATGGCCTTCCTCAGCCTCTCTGATACGTTCTCTCTATCTTTGAGGTTCCTTCTTCTCCCATGTTTTATCTAACTAGCCCACAGCTCTCCTTCTGATACTTTTATAGGAGAATGTCCTCCCCTTGCATCTTCCTTCTCCTCCTCCTCTAAGTCACCCCCTCTTGTACCAAGGATCTCCCCCTTCTTCCTCTTCCACCATCTCCTGTCTTTTTTTACCTATGTTTTCTTTTTCTCTCTAATTAAAGATAAATGGCATTTGATGGCTTTCTTTCTCTCCTCCTCTCTCTTCCTCTGCCTCTGCTCCTCCTCCTCTCTTAGTCTCAACATTTCTTTCTGTCTAGCAATTTCAATCTCTCGTTTTCTATCCTGCTCCCCTCTTGTTGTCTTGCCCCTCTCCTGTTTTCTTCCATCTCCAGCCGTCTTTCCCTCCTTCTCCTCCTGATTTGTTGTCCTCTTTCTATGTGTTCTCGTCTCCTTCAACACTTCTAACCTCCTCTCTTTACTTATTGAAGACTTCCCGTGCTTTTGCTTTAACATTAACTACTTACATGTTTCTCTGCTTACTTCCTTTCTCTCTCTCTTTCCTGTACTCTTCCTCTGCTTCCTTAATCACTTCCTGCTTTTTCTTCC
This sequence comes from Oncorhynchus nerka, assembly GCF_034236695.1. Classification (NCBI taxonomy): domain Eukaryota; kingdom Metazoa; phylum Chordata; class Actinopteri; order Salmoniformes; family Salmonidae; genus Oncorhynchus; species Oncorhynchus nerka. The sequence continues at coordinate 78,660,431 of NC_088413.1, read as the reverse complement.
ATCTTCTCTCCTGTTCTATCTCCAGTTCATTCTGTCCCTCAATTTCCCCAAAATATTTTTCTGCCCCTCCTTCTTCCCTGCTTCCTCCCTTTCTCTCATAATCATCTTTTCTTCTCTCCGTCTCTTTCTGTTGCTGATCTTTAATTCCATCTCTCTCTGATTCTCATTGTCTTTCCCCTTTCTTTCTCCTTTTCCTTTTGTTTCTGTCTCTCCCCTTGTTGTTGTCGTCTGTGTATCTCTTCTATCTCTCTCTGTCTCTTGTTCTCCCTCTCTCTTCCTCCTTCTCCATGTCAATTTGCTTTGTTTCCATATATTTTCTTCTTCTTGATCTCTCTCAAACATCTCTTTCTCTCTCTTGTTGTTGTCGCTTCTTTCTCTCCCATCTCTCTCTGTCTCTCTTTCTCTTCGATCTGTCTCTGTCTCTCTTCTTCGTTTCCTCTTCCATCTCTTTTTGCTTCTGTTCAAATAGTTCTTCTTCATTCTCTCTTTCAATCTCTTTCTGGTTCTTCTCCTTTCGTCCCTCTTTTTCTTCCTCTTCCATCTCAATTCTTGATCTCTCTCTGTCTACTCTTTCTTCTTCAATCTTTCTGTCTCTTCTCCAAATTTTCTGTCTTTTGATCTTCCTCTGTCCCCTCTCTTCTCCCTCTCTCGTTCCTTTCCTCTTCCATCTCTTTTTGATTCTGTTCAAATAGTTCTTCTTCATTCTCTTTCAATCTCTTTCTGTCTCTTTCTCCCTCTCTCGCTTTTTTCCTCTTCCATCTTCTATTTGCTTCTGTTTACATCTTTCTTCTCTTCGTGCTCTCTTTTCAATCTCTTTCTTTCTCTTCTTCTTTTCGATATGTTTTTGTCTCTTTCCATTATCTTTCTTTGATCTCTCTGTCTCTCTTTCTCCCTTCTTTCTTCCTCTTCCATCTCTATTTGCTTCTGTTTACATCGCTTCTTCAATCTCTTTCAATCTCTCTCTGTCTCTCTTCTCTTTCCATAATTTTCTGTCTCTTCTCCATTCTCTTTCCTTGATCTCTCTCTGTCTTTCTTCTCCTCTCTCTGTTTCTTCCTCTTCCATCTCTATGTGCTTTGTTTGCGTCTCTCCTCTTCTTCTCTTTCATCTCCTTCTTCATCTTCTTCTTGTCTCTGTTTGGCATTTTCTCCATTCTCTTTCTTTTCTACCTCTTCTGTTTGTTGTGCTCACCCTCCATCTTCTCCTCCATGTCCATTTGGTTCTGTTTCCATTTATATTTGTCTGTTTCCCATATTTTCTAATTCTATCTGCTGTTCCTTGATTTTCTTGAAGACTTCCTCCAATTCAGACGTCTTTTTGTCATTGATGAGGTCTGTCTCCATCTCCATCTCTCTCTCTCCACTTTTTCATCTCCTTCACTTGCCTCCAATCATTTTCTTCTCTCTGTCTCTACAAATGTTCTCTCTGGTTCAGTCTCGTCTTTCAATCTAATCTCTTCTTTCATTTCACAACCTCTCTGTCTAACACTAGTACATTTTGTTAACCTGTTTTTACCTTCATTCTGTTCTAACGCTTCTTTCGCTTCTTCAAATTTGATTTTGTATTGAATTCCTTGTTGTCATATCTTTCAGTCTCTCAACCTCTAACTCTTTTACCTTTTTCGTTAACTAGTTTGACTTTCTCATTCTCTGCAATACGTATCAGCTTTTCTTTCAAATATGATTTCTCAATCTCTTTCAATCTCTCAATCTTCGTTCTAACACTTTTATCGTTTTTCTGCCTGTTCCACTTTCTTCTTCTCATTTTTGTCTTTCCATTTCTGCTTTTTCTCACTTTTCCATCTCCCTTTCTCTTCCTGTTTCAATAGGTTTGTTGTTCCAGGCCAGTCTTGTCGCTGATCCTCCATGACTTTCTGCCATAGCCTCAATCTCTCAATCTCTTGCTTCATTTTAAAAGGTAAAATTAGTGATAATCTATGACCAAGACATCCTTTCAAAGGATTTGCAGAGAACGCATACACAGCAATAAACCTAGAACTAGGTAATTGAATCAAACACTGGACAACATCAATAGCAGGTCATTTTGATCAATTCATCTGGACAATTCATTGTCAATTAATGTATTATCATGGTTTGAAAAATTACGAGACATTTTATGGTATCAATGTCCACAATGTGTACAAATACAAACACACAACCTTCTTGCCCATTCAGTTAGGGGTTGAGAAATTCCTGTTACAATTTGTGTGATGTTACAACAATGTTGCCTCTGATGTTTATGCTTGTAGAAATGACCCTACAAATGATGCTTCACTAATGCAACTATTTAAAACCTGCACAGATACAGTTATCAACAACAACAACAGTAATGACGTTAATAAGGAAGTGGATATTCAACCGGCAGAAGAAAGGCATAGGGGTTGAGATAAATGAAGGTTAGGTTCAGGACCTAGGGTTGGGTTAAGGTAAGGTTGGTATAGTTTCAGTGAGGTTAAGGTAAGGGTTAAGGAAAGGAATAAAAGTTAACATTGGGTTACGCATCGTATGTCTACCACTATTCATTTTCAGCTGGGTAAATATACACTGCCTTTTAATAATAACAAGGACATGTCTTACGGGCCAGTTGTAGGTCCACTTCCATTTCTGTGACATCCAGCAGTTGTTTGAGTCTGTGATCTCCTGCAGCTTTTCTAAAGCCCATTGCTTTTGTGGCTCTCTCTGCCTCCTCTGTCTCTGCTGCTCTCTGTCTCTCTGTTTCCTCTTGCCCCTCTGCCTCCCTCTGCCTCCTCTGTCTCTGCTTCCCTCTGTCTCTCTGCCTCTCTCTGCTGCTCTCTGTCTCTCTGCCTCCCTCTGCCCTTCTGCTGCTCTCTGTCTCTTTGCTTTTTCTTGTCGCTCTGCATCTCTCTGCCTCCCTCTGCTTTTCTCTCTCTCTCTCTGCATCTCTCTGGCACTCTGCCTCCTCTGGCACTCCTGCCTCTGGCTCTCTGCCTCCTCTGCCTCCTGCCTCCTCTGGCTCTCTGCCTCCCTGGGTCTCAGGATCTCAGCCTTCCACTGTCAATATACCTCTTTCACTTTCCTCTCCTCCTTTCATCTTTTAAAAGGGCTCGGAGATTGTCTGTCTCAGACTGTAATTGTTCAATGATCTTGTCCTTCTCTGATCCACCATTCCTCTTCTTCTTTTCCTCCTCCCAGAGGCACACTTGAAGTCTGTCCATCTCCTTCTTCTGATTTCGGATCGTTCGATCCTTCCCCCTCAACTCAAGCATGTGGGCTTCCTTCTCTGTACAGGTCTTCTTCTCTTCTCTCAGGAAGTGAACCTCCATCTCTGCCTGCTTGTAGCTGGGAGCAAAGGAATGTCAACACATTATTTAGGAAGTGAACTCAGACAATTTACTACAATATTAAAATAATAATTAAACATCTGCTCAATTTAACTGTCTTTAATAACACAAATCACACAACTGTGACTTACAGTAGGTGAATGTGATGAGTTGACTGTCCATGATGGCCAGAGGTGGGTCATGTGTCACTCTGGTCCAGGGCGTTACGTACAGCTTGCAGACACTGAGCCTTCCTTCAGCAAGCTGCACATAATGCCCTGGACCAGAGCTAGGTTATGTGATGAATGACTTACAGACTGTTCCATATGATAGGAGGGGGTAAGAAGACAGTCCCAGTAGGACACATAATGCCCTGGACCAGAGCTAGGTTATGTGATGAATGACTTACAGACTGTTCCATATGATAGGAGGGGGTAAGAAGACAGTCCCAGTAGGAGACGGAGATCGTCCAGAAGAAGAAGAGGTGTCCATCTCCTCAGAGACTGCAGGAAAGGTCTACAAGTTTTATTTCTGGAAAATAAAGAGATACCTTCATTCAGCAACAATGTGTGTTTCTATGTTTCTGTCACTAGATGGTGCCATTGTACACAACATTTACTCACCAGGTCAGTGAATTCAGAAACAGTCTTCAGAGTTGAGTCCTCAAGCTCTAGCCTACAACCCATCATGCATCAGCACAACTAATATAATAATACCTCATCACAACTTCATAATCACAGTACACCTGGATTGTGTTCACAAAGTGTTTCAGGGTAGGAGTGCTGATCTAGGATCAGGTCGCCTCCTGTCCATCAAAACGTATTCAGTTTGATTTAAAAGACCAAACTGATTATTGATCAGCACTCCTTCTATGAGACTTTGAATATGGGAAAGAACCTTTCTGGCATATGCTGGCTAGACAGTACACAGACAATTCAGATGGTCCGACAGACAGACAGAAGAGTAGATACAGATGGAGTGATTGATAGCAACAGAAATAACAAAGCTATAATAAATAATTGTATTTTATAAGGCTAGGTATATAATGTCAGAAAGAAAACATATTTCAAATATATTAACGTTCACCTTCACATGTGTTATCTTACCATGACAGAATTATAGGCTAAGTAGGCTAGCGGATGGTTAATGTATTGTAAACTTTTGTAAATATTTGACTCACCTCAAATCACACGTGTCAAACCTCAGTTTTAGTGTTGAACTGAAGAATATCTTCCGCATGAACTTTCTCTGGTCTGGAGCTGTATTGTTGCGTCATTTGGAACGCTTGAGCGTCATAATCCGTTCACCGCGCCTGCTTGATTGACAGCTAGGGGTTCTCCTGCGCACCAGTGTCCAAAAGTCGATAATGTTTAGCTACTCATAATTGATAAAGACATTTATAACTATTTCACTTGACTTTTATTTCGTTGTATTTTTGCCTAAGGTTATTTGGGAATTCTATTGTAATGACCTGACTAGATCATAAATGAACAATTGTCCAGACAGAGGCTTGAGTTTGTGAATTGACGGTTTATTGAACCAACTTTACACAGGCTACTGTTTGGGCCGTAGCTCACGCCAAATAGATGACAGATAACCCACAAGCCAATCGTGACCTTCTCTTGTGAAGCCCAGACGTAAGAGAGAGAACAACGAAGCTGAACCTGGTCTCAACTCCCAATGCCCAACCCCCTCCACGCCACTCCGCTAACCACCAGGATGCCCGGCATCAGGACATTCCAGGCATTCCCGTGATTAGGCAGATAGCAGGTTGATTGACATGTCGGACCCCGCGAACACCGGGTACTGGTCAGTACAACACAACCACCTCCTAGCCTAGCACATAACACACAGCTGTCTGTGCGGGTCGCTACACAGCCCCTCCACCACAAAGTCCCTCGTCCTCGAGGGAACAAACAAAGTCTCTGAAGCGACCCGGAGGTCTCCTTTGCCTGCGTGGGCCGTGATGGTCGCAGAGTGCCCCTCTGGGAACCAGGGGATGAAGGCAGGGATATGGGGGACAAGGAAGCGGGAACAGGTACTACAGTCCGTGGTTCTGGGGAACCACGCGGTGACTACAGGGGGTAGACAGGGGGAGTGGGCTGTCTGGGGCCTTGTCTGCAGGCACCTGAGGGTGGGTGCCTGGAGAATGTCATTGCCAGAGAGGGGAATTGTGGGGAGTTCCTGGGGTTTGGGGAGAAGAGGCCCTCTGTATGGGGCTAACCTGTCCGGTGCAGTGCCACCTTTCTCCCCCTGGGAGGAAGCTGCACCGGTACACAACCTCCCTACCCCTCTCCAGGACACTGCAGGGTCCCACCCAGTGACTGTCCAACTTGGGGCATCTGCCTTTTTCCTTAGGGGGCTGTAGACCCAGACCAGCTCCCCAGCCACAAAGTGCCTTCCCGGGTGTGCACGTCATAGTTCCTTTTCTGCCTCACACCTGCATTCACCAGCTGCTCTCTGGCGAAGGTGTGGGCTGTCTCCAGGCGGTCCTGGCTATCCAGGGGCCGACCAAGCGCCATCTCCGCAGGGGTGCGGATCTCTCTCCCCAGCATGAGGAGGGTAGGCGTGCAGGAGGTGGAGTCTTGGACAGCGGAGCGGCATGCCATGAGGACCATAGGCAGGTGCTTGTCCCAGTCACGCTGGTGTTTGGAAGAGACAGATGGCCAGCTGCTGTCCAAGCGTTTTGTTGAAGGCGCTCCACAAGGCCATCACTTTGAGGATGGAGAGGAGTAGTGCGGGTCTTGTGCATGCCCAGCCTCTCACACATGGTGGCGAACACACGGGACTCAAAGTTTCTGCCTTGGTCGCTGTGGATGGACTCTGCAGCTCCAAACCTGCTGAACATCCCCCACTGTCAGGCTGTCGACGATGGTCTCTGCCCTCCTGGTCAGGCAGAGCATAGGCCTCGGGCCATTTTGTGAAATAGTCCATGGCCGTGAGCACCCAGCGGTTTCCACTGTCTGTGGTGGGGAACGGCCCAACTACATCCACTCCCACCCTCTCCATGGGAGCCCCACTGGGAACTGTTGGAGCTGGAGCATGAGAGCGGCCTGGGGGCTCCTTTCTCGCTGTGCAGTTGTCACAGCGGCGACAAAGTCCTCCACATCCCTCTTGTGCTGCCCCCAGTAGAAGCCCTGACGGAGACGGCGCAGTGTTTTTGTGACCCCAAAGTGTCCAGTCCCCACCCCCCCCATGAGTACTCTGGAGCACAGCCTCCCGCAATGCTTTTTGGGACCACCACCTGCCACCTCTCCTCTCCCGTAGCTGACTCCTTCCATGCCCGCTGTAGCACGCCATCAGCCAGCCGCAGTCTCTCAAACTTCGACCACAACCCTTTGGTCATGCGAGTGAGCGCTGTCACCTCTTCCCATGGTGGCCTCACCTGCGCTCACCCACTGTAGCACTGGCTGTAGGTCTGTGTCCGGTCCCTGCTGCCATGCCAGCCAGCCGCGTCGACAGTCTGCAGCTCACAGCAGACAGGCCCTGCCGCCCGACACACTGTGGCACAGACACCCTCCTCTGCCCGCAGCTCTCTCTCCCGTCCCTCTCTCCGTCTGCAGTGGCGGCAGCCGTCTGCAGTACAGGGCCGACGGGACATGGCGTCGGCGTTGGAGTGGCGTGCCCCTGCCCTGTGCACCACCGTGAAGTCATACGGCTGAAGCTCCTCCAACCAGCGTGCCACCCTGCCCCTCTGGCTCTCTGAAAGACATGAGACCACTGGAGAGCAGAGTGGTCAGTCCTTACAGTAAAGGGCAGAGCCACCCAGGTAGTACTTGAAGTGTTTGACGTGAAGCTACAACAGCCAAGAGCTCCCGCCGCGGTGACACAGTAGCGGCGCTCATGTTTGTCAAATGCTCTGCTGATAGTGCCCACCACTCTTCTCCCCTCTGGCCCCACCTGGGCCAGCACCCCTACCCATGCCCACATTGCTCGCGTCTGTGTCCAGGATAAGGGCAAGGTGAGGTCAGGAGGCGAGCCGAGGGCCTCGATCAGTGCACGTTTCAGGGTGTTGCAACGCCTCCTCACACTCCACTGTCCAAGTGAAAGCCTTGTCCTTCGGCGGCAGGCGGATCAGTGGAGCAGCAATGCGACAAGCCCCGTACAAACCTCCTGTAGTACGAGGCCAGGCCCAGGAAGCTCTTCAGCTGGCGCTGGTCGGTGAGGGGTGAGCCAGTCTCTGACAGCCCTACCTTGTCCTCCATGGTGCTGATCCCCTCCTTCCCCACTCGGTGGCCCAAGAAGGACACTCTCTCCTCATGAGTGGCACTTCTCGGGGTGGAGCTTCGGACCTGCGGCAGCCACCCTCTCCAGCACAGCCGTGGCGCCTCCAGGGCTGACTGGAAGGAGCTGCCATGGGCCAGGATGTCATCGAGGTATACTGAGACACTGCTGTCGGGGGATGCCATCCAGCACCCTGTCCATCAAACGCTCAAGAGTAGCTGGAGCGTTGCACAGGCACAGCACAGGACCTTGAACTGCCAGTGTCCTCTGTTAGTGGAGAACGCAGTTTTGGCTCTGGCCTCTGGGGAGAGGGCACCTGCCAGTAGCCGCTGCGGAGGTCTAGTGAGGAGAACCAGGAGGACCCCACCAGGTCCAGCGACTCATCGATACGTGGTATGGGGTAAGGAGTCCTTCCTGGTTACCTCATTCAGCCGCCTGTAAGTCCTGAGACAGAACCTCAGCTGCCCTCTTCTTCGAACCATGACGACCAGGCGCCGCCCAGGGCTGTCTGAGGCTCAATGAGTCTGCCCGCTGCATCTCCAACACAGCCTTGTCTGCCGCCTCCTGGCGTGCCAGCGAGATGCGGCGGACGACATCTTGATGGGTCGAGCATCACCTGTGTCGATCTCATGCTACACCAGATGGGTCTGACCCACCTCTTCCTCACTCAGCGCAAAGCTGTCTCTGAATTCAAACAGCAACTGCCACAACTGTCCCTGCTGCTCAGGGTCAAGACCAACACAGTTCCTCCCCCATATCTCCCTCACTGCAGACAGTGTCCTCTCTCTCCCATCTGGGGTAGCTGGAGTTGGGGGAGTGCGGCCCGAGCTCACAGAGGCTGTGTCATGGAGGTAGCTGGGGAATGCAACACACCTGCCGTAGGTGACAGGGGGACTGGGGAAAGTCACACAGCTGTGGGAGGGCGCAGCCATGAGTCTCTGCTGCTTTAACTGTTGGAGTAAAGGGTTTGTTGGGTTGAGTGAATGTGACATTAGGGGGCCATGGTGACTTCCGTCCCCTCCCTGGAAGCTCAGTGTGCCCCTATTTAGGTCTAACTGGCAGCCTGTGCTCCTAAGAAAGTCAACCCCAGGATACAAGGGTCCTGCACAGCCGCCACCCACACAGGATGACGCACAGTCCTGCCCCCTACTGTCAGAGTCATTATTCCCTTCCCTTTCATGGGTGCCAGCTCACCTGTGACTGTGCAGACTGCACAGTTGTAGGCTCACACTGAGTCCAACCTGGCACAATATCTGGCCTCGCCAGGGTTACTGTGGACCCAGTGTCCACCAGGGGCGGAGCAGGGCACCTCTCCACAGTGACAGGGACATGACAAAAGTCCCAGACACAGGTCCGGCCCACCACAACAACAGGCTCCATCCGCTGCTCTCGTCTGCTTCTGGGAAGTGGAGCCTTCCCGCGTCTGTGCGGTGGGCTCCTCCTGAAGATGATGGTGGTTGGGATAGAAAGCCAGGAGTCCGCACTACCCGGTCTATGCGGACCCCGAGCCGCTTCCCTGAGCTCTGGGGACATGGGGCAATCTCGGCGCAGATGGCCTGGCTGGCACACAACCCCAGCAGACCCTGGGACCAGGGCTTGTGTTTCGTGCCGCCTGTAGCGACACAGCCCGAATGAGTTCTGTCATTTCCGGCCACCCAAGCAGGCTTTTCCGGCTCGGGCTGCTCTTGCCCCGAGCTCGCACCAGAGGGTGTGTCTCCCTGCACCCCCACCAAAGCCCCAGCTGAAGCCCCAGCCCACACCAGCTCCCTCTCAAAGCCATCTCCAAGGCTGTCTGCAATGACTCAGGATGAGCCAGCTGGGTCTGTATGCGCAGCTCCGTAGGGAGAGCGCCTGTAGAACTGGTCCGTGCTAGCTCGCTCTGCACGGAGGGGCATGTGAGCATATGCCCGCCGAGAGAGGCTCTCAATGTCATTAGCTAGCACCCGTAGAGGCTCTCCAGGCTGCCTGCGTCTATTCCTCCAGTTCGGAGCAGTAGCCCGGGCTGTACACACTGTCCACAGCGCCTCCTCAGTGCTCCCACTAGAGCACCATAATCATGCTTACTGTCCTCGGGCTAATCAATATCAAACAGGACAGAGCTTCATCCGTGAGGCATAAAGCCAACTGCAGTGCCCTTTCTTCATCCGATCACCCCTAAAATGAGCTAACAGTTCAAACTGAGCATGAAAAGCTTCCCAATCCGCCTTACCGAATACTTGAGGGTCTTAACAGATACGGACGCAGCCGGGAACTGGGCGCCGCCATGTTTGTTTACATCCTGAGCCCCAGATTCCTCGTCACCCGCGTGCGACGTCGCCACGTCGGTCCGCCCACCAGAATCACGCGAAATACACTGACGAGCACTCATGCCGCTTCCCAGCGGCCATCACTCTAACGTCCTCCCTCAAGCGGCCTCTGCGCTCCGGCGCCCTAGCGATCTCCTCAGACAGAACCCCGACGTCCATTCACACGCACCTCCTTGGCCATAATCGTCCCTACCTCCACCTTCACTTTCGGATTCCCTCGAAGCATTTTCAATCCCGTTCTCTACCTACGGTGGCTAGCCCATAAGTCAGCTAGCTGGCTGGCTAACTTGTATCAACGTTTTTACTTCTGACACCAATGTAATGACCTGACTAGATCATAAATGAACAATTGTCCAGACAGAGGCTTGAGTTTTGCGAATTGACGGTTTATTGAACCAACTTTACACAGGCTACTGTTTGGGCCGTAGCACCACGCAAATAGATGACAGATAACCCACAAGCCAATACGTGACCTTCTCTTGTGAAGCCCAGGCGTAAGAGAGAAGAACAAAGGCTGAACCTGGTCTTAACTTCCAATGCCCAACCCCCTCCACGCCACTCCGCCAACCACCAGGATGCCCGGCATCAGAACATTCCAGGCATTCCCGTGATTGGCAGATAGCAGGTTGATTGACATGTCGGACCCGCGAACACCGGGTGCTGGTCAGTACAACACAACCACCTCCTAGCCTAGCACATAACACACAGCTGTCTGTGCGGGTCGCTACA